>NW_021258773.1:0-946 GCF_002162155.2 Triticum dicoccoides | reverse complement strand
AATAGGAGCACTTCTACTAGCAACCAATTTCACAAGAGCATCAAAATTTTCACTCAAAGAAGAAATTTCTTCAACTGAATTAACTTTTTTACTAGTAGGAGCCCTTTCGGTATTCCATTGTGTTGGGGATATGACTATCAGGTATGACCCGCCCAGGAGGGGCCGGGTCAACCACAATGACGGTTCATCCTAGAAGCCCAAGAGAGTATACCAGACGGGCAGTTCATAGATAGGCTGGTAAGAGGCCCAAGCCCAGAGACGGCTTAAGGCCCGTAAGTGTAAACTACCATGTATGAGTAGACTTGTAATATAAGGCATGCAAGATACGTCACCGAGCCGGACACGTTGTATGAGCCGTCCGGGACTCTGTAGGCCGCAGGGCGTCAACCCGTGTATATAAGGGGACGACTCGGCAGCGGCTTAGGGCAAGAAACATCAATCGAGAGCCAGGCAAAGCGTGTTTGCTCCCTGGTAATCGAAACCCTAGCAATACCACCTCAACTGGAGTAGGCCTTTGCCTTCACCGCAAGGGGCCGAACCAGTATAGACTCTCCATGTCCTTTGTCCCATTTAACCCCTTTAAGCTAACCTTGTTGCAATGGCTACACAACTAAGTCCTTCAATGAGGACATCTGCCGTGAGACTTCCACGATAGTTGGCGCCCACTATGCGGCCAGCGCACGGTGGTTTCGAGTTCTTAAAGGGCAGCTTCGAGGGGCTGAAGGGATACTCTATGGGCTGGATGACCAAGAGTCATCGCGGCAAGCTCTACATCGACGATGCAAGCTGGGGCCCCGAGGCCGGCTCAATTGAGTACGGGTACCGGGTCCCCTTCGGCGGAATTCACCTCTTCATCGGCAAGATCGGCGAGACGGGCCCTGAGCCGGACACCTGCACCGACATCATCGAGACGGCTCAGCGTGCATGGCCCGCCCCGGCTCAGCCA
>NW_021258772.1:0-402 GCF_002162155.2 Triticum dicoccoides | reverse complement strand
GATGAAGGAGTTCATATCTGATCTAGGTGTCATACCTAGTGCATCGGGTCCAATGAAAATCTTTTGTGACAATACTAGTGCAATTGCCTTGGCAAACGAATCTAGATTTCACAAGAAAACCAAGCACATCAAGAGACGCTTCAATTCCATCTGCGATCAATTCAAGGAGGGAGACATAGAGATTTGCATGATACATACGGATCTGAATGTTGCAGACCCGTTGACTAAGCCTCTCTCACGTGCAAAACATGATCAGCACCAAGACTCCATGGGTGTTAGAATCATTACTATGTAATCTAGATTGTTGACTCTACACTAGTAGAAAACAGGGCTATGGTCCAGGCCGGCTCAGCCCATTAGTCCCGGTTCAATCTAGAACCGGGACTAATGTGAGCATTGGTC
>NW_021258771.1:0-1465 GCF_002162155.2 Triticum dicoccoides | reverse complement strand
CTACATGGGCCAAGGGCACCAGCCCCTAGAGGCCCATGCGCCAAGATATAGGAAAAAGGGGAGAGTCCTAAAGGGGGAAGGCACCTCCGAGGTGCCTTGGGGAGGATGGACTCCTCCCCCCCTCTTAGCCGCACCCCTTCCTTGGAGGAAGGGGCAAGGCTGCGCCTCCCCCCTCTCCCCTGCCCCTATATATAGTGGAGGGGAGGGAGGGCATCCATACCTGAGCCCTTGGCGCCTCCCTCCCTCCCGTGACACCTCCTCCTCTCCCGTAGGTGCTTGGCGAAGCCCTGCAGGATTGCCACGCTCCTCCATCACCACCACGCCGTTGTGCTACTGCTGGATGGAGTCTTCCTCAACCTCTCCCTCTCTCCTTGCTGGATCAAGGCGTGGGCGACATCGTCGAGCTGTACGTGTGTTGAACGCGGAGGTGCCGTCCGTTCGGCACTAGGATCATCGGTGATCTGAATCACGACGAGTACGACTCCATCAACCCCGTTCACTTGAACGCTTCCGCTTAGCGATCTACAAGGGTATGTAGATGCACTCCCCTTTCTACTCGTTGCTGGTCTCTCCATAGATAGATCTTGGTGTTACGTAGGAAATTTTTTTAATTTCTGCTACGTTCCCCAACAGTGGCATCATGAGCTAGGTCTATTGCGTAGATTCTTTGCACGAGTAGAACACAAAGTAGTTGTGGGCGTCGATATTGTTCAATATGCTTGCCGTTACTAGTCTTATCTTGATTCGGCGGCATCGTGGGATGAAGCGGCCCAGACCAACCTTACACGTACGCTTACGTGAGACCGGTTCCACCGACAAACATGCACTAGTTGCATAAGGTGGCTGGCGGGTGTCTGTCTCTCCCACTTTAGTCGGATCGGATTCGATGAAAAGGGTCCTTATGAAGGGTAAATAGCAATTGGCATATCACGTTGTGGTTCATGCGTAGGTAAGAAACGTTCTTGCTAGAGACCCATAGCAGCCACGTAAAACATGCAAACAACAATTAGAGGACGTCTAACTTGTTTTTGCAGGGTATGCTATGTGATGTGATATGGCCAAAAAGGATGTGATGAATGATATATGTGATGTATGAGATTGATCATGTTCTTGTAATAGGAATCACGACTTGCATGTCGATGAGTATGACAACCGGCAGGAGCCATAGGAGTTGTCTTTATTTATTTGTGACCTGCGTGTCAACTTAAACGTCATGTAATTACTTTACTTTATTGCTAACCGTTAGCCATAGTAGTAGAAGTAATAGTTGGCGAGGCAACTTCATGAAGACACGATGATGGAGATCATGATGATGGAGATCATGGTGTCATGCCGGTGACGATGATGATCATGGAGCCCCGAAGATGGAGATCAAAAGGAGCAAAGTGATGATGGCCATATCATGTCACTATTTGATTGCATGTGATGTTTATCATGTTTATACATCTTATTTGCTTAGAACGAC
>NW_021258770.1:53342-54240 GCF_002162155.2 Triticum dicoccoides | reverse complement strand
GTTGCATTCCCTTTTTAAATTTTTTTTTGCACGGCGTGCAAAAGAAAACTCACGGCCGTGACATATATTTACCACGTTTTATTATTTTGCACGTTTGCGGTAAGTTTTAGCTCGTTGATCATTATTCACGCGTGTAGCGGCGGGCAAAGCCAAGTACAATCGTCTTTGTAGTGGAGCTGGGAGGGGCAAGCATAAGGGACGAAGACAGGGGTAACATGTCCGATGTGATCATACCAGCACTAAAGCACCGGATCCCATCAGAACTCCGAAGTTAAGCGTGCTTGGGTGAGAGTAGTACTAGGATGGGTGACCTCCTGGGAAGTCCTCGTGTTGCATTCCCTTTTTAATTTTTGTGCAAAGCAAAGTACAATCGTCTTTGTAGTGGAGCTGGGAGGGGCAAGCATAAGGGAGTAAGACGGGGGTAACATGTCGGATGCCCTCGTGTTGCATTCCCTTTTAAATTTTTTTTACACGGCGTGCAAAAGAAAATTCACGGTCGTGAGTCCTCGTGTTGCATTCCCTTTTTAATTTTTGGGCAAAGCAAAGTACAATCTTCTTTGTAGTGGAGCTGGGAGGGAGAAGCATAAGTCTTGAAGACGGGGGTAACATGTCGGATGCGATCATACCAGCACTAAAGCACCGGATCCCATCAGAACTCCGAAGTTAAGCATGCTTGGGCGAGAGTAGTACTAGGATGGGTGACCTCCTGGGAAGTCCTTGTGTTGCATCCCTTTTTAAATTTTTTTTTGTAGGGCGTGCAAAAAAAAACTCACGGCCACGACATATATTTACCACGTTTTATTATTTTACACGTTTGCGGTAAGTTTTAGCTCGTTGGTCATTATTCACGCGTGTAGCGGCAGGCAAAGCAAAGTACAATCGTCTTTGTAGTGGAGCT
>NW_021258770.1:52299-53332 GCF_002162155.2 Triticum dicoccoides | reverse complement strand
TGATTGTTGGGTCATGAGACCCATGTTTGTAATATCTCGCTCCTCGGAGCCTATTGAATAAATTACTTGAGTCGTAGAGTCATGTTGTGATGCCATGTTGTATTTGCACATATCGAGCATATTGTGTGTATGTTATTGAAATGCTTGGTATGTGTGGGATCTGACCATCTAGTTGTTTATCTTTAGTAGCCTCTCTTACGGGGAAATGTCTCCTAGTGTTTCCACCGAGCCATGGTAGCTTGCTACTGCTCCGGAACACTTAGGCTGGCCGGCATGTGTCCTTCTTCGTTCCTGTGTCTGTCCCTTCGAGGAAATGTCACACGATGAATACCGGAGTCCTGTTAGCCCGCTACAGCCCGGTTCACCGGAGTCCTGCTAGCCCAGTGCTACAGCCTGGATTCACTCGCTGATGACCGACACGTTCGATGCTGGGTCATGGATGCCTGTCCCTGTAAGTCTGTGCCACTTTGGGTTTACGACTAGCCATGTCAGCCCGGGCTCCTTATCATATGGATGCTAGCGACACTATCATATACGTGTGCCAAAAGGCGCAAACGGTCCCGGGCAAAGGTAAGGCGACACCCGTGGGAATACCGTGCGTGAGGCCGCAAAGTGATATGAGGTGTTACATGCTAGATCGATGTGACATCGAGTCGGGGTCCTGACATTGGGCGAGGGTATTACTAGGATGGGTGACCTCCTGGGAAGTCCTCGTGTTGCATTACCTTTTTAAATTTTTTTTGCGCGGCGTGCAAAAGAAAACTCACGGCCGCGACATATATTTACCATGTTTTATTATTTTGCACGTTTGCGGTAAGTTTTAGCTCGTTGGTCATTATTCACGCGTGTAGCGGCGGGCAAAGCAAAGTACAATCGTCTTTGTAGTGGAGCTGGGAGGGGCAAGCATAAGGGACAAAGACGGGGGTAACATGTTGGATGCGATCCTACCAGCACTAAAGCACTGGATCCCATCAGAACTCCGAAGTTAAGCGTGCTTGGGCGAGAGTAGTACTAGGACGGGTGACCTCTTGGG
>NW_021258770.1:51587-52115 GCF_002162155.2 Triticum dicoccoides | reverse complement strand
TTCACGCGTGTAGCAGTGGGCAAAGCAAAGTACAATCATCTTTGTAGTGGAGCTGGGAGGGGCAAGCATAAGGGATGAAGACGGGGGTAACATGTTGGATGCGATCATACCAGCACTAAAGCACCGGATCCCATCAGAACTCCAAAGTTAAGCGTGCTTGGGCGAGAGTAGTACTAGGATGGGTGACCTCCTGGGAAGTCCTCGTGTTGCATTCCCTTTTTAAATATTTTTTTGTAGTGCAGCTGGGAGGGGCAAGCATAAGGGACGAAGACGGGGGTAACATGTCGGATGCGATCATACCAGCACTAAAGCACCGGATCCCATCAGAACTCCGAAGTTAAGCGTGATTTGGCGAGAGTTGTACTAGGATGGGTGACCTCCTGGGAAGTCCTCGTGTTGCATTCCCTTTTTAAATTTTTTTTTGCGCGGCGTGCAAAAGAAAACTCACGGCCGCGACATATATTTACCACGTTTTGTTATTTTGCACCTTTGCGGTAAGTTTTAGCTCGTTGGTCATTATTCACGCGT
>NW_021258770.1:50800-51577 GCF_002162155.2 Triticum dicoccoides | reverse complement strand
CATATATTTACCACGTTTTATTATTTTGCACCTTTGCGGTATGTTTTAGCTCGTTGGTCATTATTCACGCGTGTAGAGGCGGGCAAAGCAAAGTACAATCGTCTTTGTAGTGGAGCTGGGAGGGGCAAGCATAAGGGACGAAGACGGGGGTAACATGTCGGATGCGATCATACCAGCACTAAAGCACCGGATCCCATCAGAATTCCGAAGTTAAGCGTGCTTGGGCGACAGTAGTACTAGGATGGGTGACCTCTTGAGAAGTCCTCGTGTTGCATTCCCTTTTTATTTTAATTTTTGCGCGGCGTGCAAAAGAAAACTCACGGCCACGACATATATTTACCATATTTTATTATTTTGCACGATTGCGGTAAGTTTTAGCTCGTTGGTCATTATTCACGCGTGTAGCGGCGGGCGGGTGACCTCTTGGGAAGTCCTCGTGTTGCATTCCCTTTATATTTTATTTTTTGCGCGGCGTGCAAATTAAAACTCACGGCCACGACATCTATTTACCACGTTTTATTATTTTGCACGTTTGCGGTAAGTTTTAGCTCGTTGGTCATTATTCATGCGTGTAGCGGCGGGCAAAGCAAAGTACAATCGTCTTTGTAGTGGAGCTGGGAGGGGCAAGCATAAGGGACGAAGACGGGGGTAACATGTCGGATGCGATCATACCAGCACTAAAGCACCGGATCCCATAAGAACTCCGAAGTTAAGCGTGCTTGGGCGTGAATAGTACTAGGATGGGTGACCTCCTGGTAAGTCCTCGTGTTGCATTCC
>NW_021258770.1:49767-50354 GCF_002162155.2 Triticum dicoccoides | reverse complement strand
ATTGCACGGCGTGCAAAAGAAAACTCACGGCCGCGACATATATTTACCACGTTTTATTATTTTGCACGTTTGCGGTAAGTTTTAGCTCGTTGGTCATTATTCACGCGTGTAGCGGCGGGCAAAGCAAAGTACAATCGTCTTTGTAGTGGAGCTGGGAGGGGCAAGCATAAGGGACGAAGACGGGGGTAACATGTCGGATGCGATCATACCAGCACTAAAGCATCGGATCCCATCAGAACTCCGAAGTTAAGCGTGCTTGGGCGAGAGTAGTATTAGGATGGGTGACCTACTAGGAAGTCCTCGTGTTGCATTCCCTTTTTAAATTTTTTTTGCACGGCGTGCAAAAGAAAACTCACGGCTGCGACTTGGGCGAGAGTAGTACCAGGACGGGTGACTTCCTGGGAAGTCCTCGTGTTGCATTCCCTTTTTAAATTTTTTTTGCACGGCGTGCAAAAGGAAACTCACGGCCGCGACATATATTTACCACGTTTTATTATTTTGCACATTTGCGGTAAGTTTTAGCTCGTTGGTCATTATTCACGCGTGTAGCGGCGGGCAAAGCAAAGTACAATCGTCTTTGTAGTGGA
>NW_021258770.1:46418-47666 GCF_002162155.2 Triticum dicoccoides | reverse complement strand
GGATCCCATCAGAACTCCAAAGTTAAGCGTGCTTGGGCGAGAGTAGTACTAGGATGGGTGACCTCCTGGGAAGTCCTCGTGTTGCATTACCTTTTTTAATTTTTTTTGCGCGGCGTGCAAAAGAAAACTCATGGCCGCAACATATATTTACCACGTTTTATTATTTTGCATGTTTGCGGTAAGTTTTAGCTCGTTGGTCATTATTCACGCGTGTAGCGGCGGGCAAAGCAAAGTACAATCGTCTTTGTAGTGGAGCTGGGAGGGGCAAGCATAAGGGACGAAGACGGGGGTAACATGTCGGATGCGATCATACCAGCATTAAAGCACCGGATCCCATCAGAACTCCGAAGTTAAGCGTGCTTGGGTGTCACATCCCTAGCTTCAGGCATTGCTCTAGGTTAACTTCATGTGTGCATCATGTCTATATTTTTGAAACTTGAATTGAGGAATATTGGAAGCCTCAAAACCCTAAATAAAAGAGGGGCAAAAACCCTAGAAATCTCATTCATTGCTCCAAAAGGCTCTTCTTAAATGTTTGATAATTTTTGGTAAGGGTTCTGGTCCCAACCAAAATATTGAACATTTTTAAGGATTTATTTTTGGGACTTTGAATTTAAATCTTTAGCTATTTGAATTTGAATTATATTCATATAATTAAAATATAATTTCAAATACCCCTGAAATATTTTATGAGCTTTTTGGAAAAGTCCATCTAGCAACATAAATTATTCAGAGGATATTTGGCACTGTTTTGAATTTGTTTAAATTTGAAAACAGTGGCAAAGAAAAAAAAAGAAAACAAAACAGAACAGAAATAAAAATAAAAAGAACAGAGTCTTACCTGGGCCTTACCTGGCTGGCCCAGTGGACAGCCCAGCCCACTGGCCTGGTGCCAGTCGTCCTCTACCTCTGCCAGTAGGCAGAGGAGGGAGACAGCGCACGCGCGCGCCGTGGCGACACGCCACCTCCCTGCCTGCCTGCGTCCCTCGCCACCGCGACGCCTCGGGCTTTCTCCTCGGCGCCGCCTCGAACCCCTGGACCCCCTCACTCGTCCCCTTCGTCTCTCCTTCGCCTCTCCCTCTCGCACACCCGAACGCCTCCGCCGCCGCCGTTCGCAACCACCGCAACCACAGCCACTCCCTCGCCCCCTCTCTGCGTACCCGAGCTCCGCCCTGACCCCGTGGAGCTACCCACCGACGCACGCGATCAGAGGAAGCCGAAATCGACCGGAGCATCATCGTCTTCACC
>NW_021258770.1:45696-46408 GCF_002162155.2 Triticum dicoccoides | reverse complement strand
GGAAGTCCTTATGTTGCATTCCCTTTTTAATTTTTTTTGTGCGGCGTGCAAAAGAAAACTCACGGCCGCGACATATATTTACCACGTTTTATTATTTTGCACGTTTACGGTAAGTTTTAGCTCGTTGGTCATTATTCACGCGTGTAGCGGTGGGCAAAGCAAAGTACAATCGTCTTTGTAGTGGAGCTGGGAGGGGCAAGCATAAGGGATGAAGACGGGGGTAACATGTTGGATGCGATCATACCAGCACTAAAGCACCGGATCCCATCAGTTTCCAAAGTTAAGCGTGCTTGGGCGAGAGTAGTACTAGGATGGGTGACCTCCTGGGAAGTCCTCGTGTTGCATTCCCTTTTTAAATATTTTTTTGTAGTGCAGCTGGGAGGGGCAAGCATAAGGGACGAAGACGGGGGTAACATGTCGGATGCGATCATACCAGCACTAAAGCACCGGATCCCATCAGAACTCCGAAGTTAAGCGTGATTGGGCGAGAGTAGTACTAGGATGGGTGACCTCCTCGGAAGTCCTCGTGTTGCATTGCCTTTTTAATTTTTTTTTTGCGCGGCGTGCAAAAGAAAACTCACGGCCGCGACATATATTTACCACGTTTTATTATTTTGCACCTTTGCGGTAAGTTTTAGCTCGTTGGTCATTATTCACGCGTGTAGCGGCGGGCAAAGCAAAGTACAATCGTCTTTGTAGTGGAGCTGGGAGG
>NW_021258770.1:44918-45618 GCF_002162155.2 Triticum dicoccoides | reverse complement strand
GCATTCCCTTTTTAATTTTTTTTGCGCGGCGTGCAAAAAAAAACTAACGGCCACGACATATATTTACCCCGTTTTATTATTTTGCACGTTTGCGGTAAGTTTTAGCTCGTTGGTCATTATTCGCGCGTGTAGCGGCGGGCAAGCAAAGTACAATCGTCTTTGTAGTGGAGCTGGGAGGGGCAAGCATAAGGAACGAAGACGGGGGTAACATGTCGGATGCGATTATACCAGCACTAAAGCACTGGATCCCATCAGAACTCCGAAGTTAAGCGTGCTTGGGCGAGAGTAGTACTAGGATGGGTGACCTCCGAAGTTAAGCGTGCTTGGGCGAGAGTAGTACTAGGATGGGTGACCTCCGAAGTTAAGCGTGCTTGGGCGAGAGTAGTACTAGGATGGGTGACCTCCTGGGCAGTCCTCGTGTTGCATTCCCTTTTTAATTTTTTTTGCGCGGCGTGCAAAAGAAAACTCACGGCCGCGACATATATTTACCATGTTTTATTATTTTGCACGTTTACGGTAAGTTTTAGCTCGTTGGTCATTATTCACGCGTGTAGCGGTGGGCAAAGCAAAGTACAATCGTCTTTCTAGTAGAGCTGGGAGGGGCAAGCATAAGGGAGGAAGACCGGGGTAACATGTCGGATGCGATCATACCAGTACTAAAGCATCGGATCCCATCAAAACTTTGAAGTTAAGCGTGCTT
>NW_021258770.1:33866-41733 GCF_002162155.2 Triticum dicoccoides | reverse complement strand
CCCATCAGAACTCCGAAGTTAAGTGTGCTTGGGCGAGAGTAGTACTAGGATGGGTGACCTCCTGGAAGTCCTTGTGTTGCATTCCCTTTTAAATTTATTTTTTTGCGCGGCGTGCAAAAGAAAACTCACGGCCGCGACATGTATTTACCACATTTTATTATTTTACACGTTTGCTGTAAGTTTTAGCTCGTTTGTCATTATTCACGCATGTAGCGGCGGGCAAAGCAAAGTACAATCATCTTTATAGTGGAGCTGGGAGGAGCAAGCATAAGGGACGAAGACGGGGGTAACATGGCGGATGCGATCATACCAGCACGAAAACACCGGATCCCATCAGAACTACAAAGTTGAGCGTGCTTGGGCGAGAGTAGTACTAGGGGGTGACCTCCTGGGAAGTCCTTGTGTTGCATTCCCTTTTTAATTTTTTTCTGCGCGGCGTGCAAAAGAAAACGCACGGGCGCGACATATATCTACCACATTTTATTATTTTGCATGTTTGCGTTAAGTTTTAGCTCGTTGGTCATTATTCACGCGTGTAGCGGCGGGCAAAGCAAAGTACAATCGTCTTTGTAGTGGAGCTGGTGTTGGGGAACGTAATAATTTCAAAAAAATTCCTACGCACACGCAAGATCATGGTGATGCATAGCAACGAGAGGGGAGAGTGTGATCTACGTACCCTTGTAGATCGACAACGGAAGCGTTAACTTGGTTGATGTAGTCGTACGTCTTCACGGCCCGACCGATCAAGCACCGAAACTACGGCACCTCCGAGTTCTAGCACACGTTCAGCTCGATGACGATCCCCGGACTCCGATCCAGCAAAGTGTCGGGGAAGAGTTCCATCAGCACGACAGCGTGGTGACGATCTTGATGTACTACTGTCGCAGGGCTTCGCCTAAGCACCGCTACAATATTATCGAGGACTATGGTGGAAGGGGGCACCGCGCACGGCTAAGAATATGATCACGTGGATCAACTTATGTCTCTAGGGGGTGCCCCTGCCTCCGTATATAAAGGTTCAAGGGGGGGGGGAGTGCGGCCGGCCAGGAGAGGCGCGCCAGGAGGAGTCCTACTCCCTCCGGGAGTAGGACTCCCCCCCTTTCCTAGTTGGAATAGGTTTCGCGGAGGGGGGAAAAGAGGAGAGGGAGGGGGGAGGGGGGCCGGCCCCCTCTCCTTGTCCTATTCGGACCAAGGTGGGGAGGGGCGTGCGGCCCATCTTTGGCCACCTCTCCTCTCTTCCACTAAGGCCCACTAAGGCCCATATACCTCCCGGGGGGTTCCGGTAACCTCCCGTACTCCGGTAAAATCCCGATTTCACCCGGAACACTTCCGATATCCAAACATAGGCTTCTAATATATCAATCTTTATGTCTCGACCATTTCAAGACTCCTCGTCATGTCCGTGATCACATCCGGGACTCCGAACAACCTTCGGTACATCAAAATGCATAAACTCATAATATAACTGTCATCGTAACCTTAAGCGTGCGGACCCTACGGGTTCGAGAACAATGTATAGATGACCGAGACACGTCTCCGGTCAATAACCAATAGCGGAACCTGGATGCTCATATTGGCTCCTACATATTGTACGAAGATCTTTTATCAGTCAGACTGCATAACAACATACGTTGTTCCCTTTGTCATCGGTATGTTACTTGCCCGAGATTCGATCATTGGTATCCCATACCTAGTTCAATCTCGTTACCGGCAAGTCTCTTTACTCGTTCCGTAATACATCATCCCGCAACTAACTCATTAGTTGCAATGCTTGCAAGGCTTCAGTGATGTGCATTACCGAGAGGGCCCAGAGATACCTTTTGCGACAAGTCGAGCTTTGTAGACAGTAATATTACCGTCGGCGTCAGTCTTCTTCTTGAGGATCCATTTATTCTCAATTGCTTGCCGATCATTGGGCAAGTCAACCAAAGTCCACACTTTGTTCTCATACATGGATCCCATCTCAGATTTCATGGCTTCAAGCCATTTTGCGGAATCTGGGCTTACTATCGCTTCTTCATAGTTCGTAGGTTCATCATGATCTAGTAGCATGACTTCCAGAACTGGATTACCGTACCACTTTGGCGCGGATCTCACTCCGGTTGATCTACGAGGTTCAGTAGTATCTTGTTCTAAAGTTTCATGATCATTATCATTAGCTTCCTCACTAATTGGTGTAGGTGTCACAGAAACAGTTTTCTGTGATGCACTACTTTCCAATAAGGGAGCAGGTACACTTACCTCGTCAAGTTCTACTTTCCTCCCACTCACTTCTTTCGAGAGAAACTCCTTCTCCAGAAAGTTTCTGAACTTAGCAACAAAAATCTTGCCTTCGGATCTGTGATAGAAGGTGTATCCAATAGTCTCCTTTGGATATCCTATGAAGACACATTTCTCCGATTTGGGTTCGAGCTTATCAGGTTGAAGCCTTTTCACATAAGCATCGCAGCCCCAAACTTTCAGAAACGACAACTTTGGTTTCTTGCCAAACCATAGTTCATATGGCGTCGTCTCAACGGATTTTGATGGTGCCCTATTTAACGTGAATGCGGCCGTCTCCAAAGCATAACCCCAAAACTATAGCGGTAAATCAGTAAGAGACATCATAGATCGCACCATATCTAGTAAAGTACGATTACGACGTTTGGACACACCATTACGCTGTGGTGTTCCGAGTGGCGTGAGTTGCGAAACTATTCCGCATTGTTTCAAATGTACACCAAACTCGTAACTCAAATATTCTCCTCCATGATCAGATCATAGAAACTTTATTTTTTTGTTACAATGATTTTCAACTTCACTCTGAAATTCTTTGAACTTTTCAAACATTTCAGACTTATGTTTCATTAAGTAGATATATCCATATCTGCTTAAGTCATCTGTGAAGGTGAGAAAATAACGATATCCACCACGAGCCTCAATATTCATCGGACCACATACATCAGTATGTATGATTTCCAACAAATCTGTTGCTCTCTCCATATTACCGGAGAACGGCGTTTTAGTCATCTTGCCCATGAGGCACGGTTCGCAAGTACCAAGTGATTCATAATCAAGTGGTTCCAAAAGTCCATCAGTATGGAGTTTCTTCATGCGCTTTACACCGATATGACCTAAACGGCAGTGCCATAAATAAGTTGCACTATCTTTATCAACTCTGCATCTTTTGGCTTCAACATTATGAATATGTGTGTTACTACTATCGAGATTCAATAAGAATAGACCACTCTTCAAGGGTGCATGACCATAAAAGATATTACTCACATAAATAGAACAACCATTATTCTCTGATTTAAATGAATAACCGTCTCGCATCAAACAAGATCCAGATATAATGTTCATGCTTAACGCTGGCACCAAATAACAATTATTTAGGTCTAATATTAATCCCGAAGGTAGATGTAGAGGTAGCGTGCCGACCGCGATCACATCGACTTTGGAACCGTTTCCCACGCGCATCGTCACCTCGTCCTTAGCCAATCTTCGCTTAATTTGTAGTCCATGTTTCGAGTTGCAAATATTAGCAACAGAACCAGTATCAAATACCCAGGTGCTACTGCGAGCATTAGTAAGGTACACATCAATAACATTTATATCACATATACCTTTGTTCACCTTGCCATCCTTCTTATCCGCCAAATACTTGGGGCAGTTCCGCTTCCAGTGACCAGTCTGCTTGCAGTAGAAGCACTCAGTTTCAGGCTTAGGTCTAGACTTGGGTTTCTTCTCTTGAGCAGCAACTTGCTTGTTGTTCTTCTTGAAGTTCCCCTTCTTCTTCCCTTTTCCCTTTTTCTTGAAACTAGTGGTCTTGTTGACCATCAACACTTGATGCTCCTTTTTGATTTCTACCTCCGTAGCTTTCAGCATTGCGAAGAGCTCGGGAATAGTCTTATTCATCCCTTGCATATTATAGTTCATCACGAAGCTCTTGTAGCTTGGTGGCAGTGATTGGAGAATTCTGTCAATGACGCAATCATCTGGAAGATTAACTCCCATTTGAATCAAGTGATTATTATACCCAGACATTTTGAGTATATGCTCACTGACAGAACTATTCTCCTCCATCTTGGAGCTATAGAACTTATTGGAGACTTCATATCTCTCAATCCGGGCATTTGCTTGAAACATTAACTTCAAATCCTGGAACATCTCATATGCTCCATGACGTTCAAAACATCGTTGAAGTCCCGGTTCTAAGCCGTAAAGCATGGCACACTGAACTATCGAGTAGTCATCAGCTTTGCTCTGCCAGACATTCACAACATCTGGTGTTGCTCCAGCAGCAGGCCTGGCACCCAGCAGTGCTTCCAGGACGTAATTCTTCTGTGCAGCAATGAGGATAATCCTCAAGTTACGGACCCAGTCCGTGTAATTGCTACCATCATCTTTCAACTTTGCTTTCTCAAGGAACGCATTAAAATTCAATGGAACAACAGCACGGGCCATTTATCTACAATCATACATAAATAAGCAAGATACTATCAGGTACTAAGTTCATGATAAATTTAGGTTCAATTAATCATATTACTTAAAGAACTCCCACTTAGATAGACATCCCTCTAATCCTCTAAGTGATTACGTGATCCAAATCAACTAAACCATGTCCGATCATCACGTGAGATGGAGTAGTTTCATTGGTGAACATCACTATGTTGATCATATCTAGTATATGATTAACGCTCGACCTTTCGGTCTCGTGTTCTGAGGCCATATCTGTATATGCTTGGCTCGTCAAGTATAACCTGAGTATTCCGCGTGTGCAACTGTTTTGCACCCGTTGTATTTGAACGTAGAGCCTATCACACCCGATCATCACGTGGTGTCTCAGCACGAAGAACTTTCGCAACGGTGCATACTCAGGGAGAACACTTCTTGATAATTAGTGAGATATCATCTTATAATGTTACCGTCAATCAAAGCAAGATAAGATGCATAAAAGATAAACATCACATGCAATCAATATAAGTGATATGATATGGCCATCATCATCTTTGTGCTTGTGATCTCCATCTCCGAAGCACCATCATGATCACCATCATCACCAGCGCGACACCTTGATCTCCATCGTAGCATCGTTGTCGTCTCGCCAATCTTATGCTTCCACGACTATCATTACCGCTTAGTGATAAAGAAAAGCATTACAACACGATTGCATTGCATACAATAAAGCGACAACCATATGGCTCCTGCCAGTTGCCGATAACTCGGTTACAAAACATGATCATCTCATATAATAAAATTTAGCATCATGTCTTGACCATATCACATCACAACATGCCCTGCAAAAACAAGTTAGACGTCCTCTACTTTGTTGTTGCATGTTTTACGTGGCTGCTACGGGCTTAAGCAAGAACCAATCTTACCTACGCATCAAAACCACAATGATAGTTTGTCAAGTTGGTGCTGTTTTAACCTTCACAAGGACCGGGTGTAGCCACACTCGGTTCAACTAAAGTTGGAGAAACTGTCACCCGCAAGCCACCTATGTGCAAAGCACATCGGGAGAACCGGTCTCGCGTAAGCGTACGCGTAATGTCGGTCCTGGCCGCTTCGTCCAACAATACCGCCGAACCAAAGTATGACATGCTGGTAAGCAGTATGACTTATATCGCCCACAACTCACTTGTGTTCTAATCGTGCATATAACATCAACATATAAAACCTGGCTCTGATACCACTGTTGGGGAACGTAGTAATTTCAAAAAATTTCCTACGCACACGCAAGATCATGGTGATGCATAGCAACGAGAGGGGAGAGTGTGATCTACGTACCCTTGTAGATCGACAACGGAAGCGTTAACTTGGTTGATGTAGTCGTACGTCTTCACGGCCCGACTGATCAAGCACCGAAACTATGGCACCTCCGAGTTCTAGCACACGTTCAGCTCGATGACGATCCCCGGACTCCGATCCAGCAAAGTGTCGGGGAAGAGTTCCGTCAGCACGACGGCGTCGTGACGATCTTGATGTACTACTTGTTGGGGAACGTAGTAATTTCAAAAAAATTCCTATGCACATGCAAGATCATGGTGATGCATAGCAACGAGAGGGGAGAGTATGATCTACGTACCCTTGTAGATCGACAACGGAAGCGTTTGGTTGATGTAGTCGTACGTCTCCACGGCCCGACCGATCAAGCACCGAAACTACGGCACCTCCGAGTTCTAGCACACGTTCAGCTCGATGACGATCCCTGGACTCCGATCCAGCAAAGTGTCGGGGAAGAGTTCCGTCAGCACGATGGCGTGGTGACAATCTTAATGTACTACCGTCGTAGCGCTTCGCCTAAGCACCGCTACAATATTATCGAGGACTATGGTGGAAGGGGGCACCGCACACGGCTAAGAATATGATCACGTGGATCAACTTGTGTCTCTATGGGGTGCCCCTGCCTCCGTATATAAAGGTTCAAGAGGGGTAGGCCGGCCGGCCATCATAGGGCGCGCCAGGAGGAGTCCTACTCCCTCCGGGAGTAGGACTCCCCCCCTTTTCCTAGTTGGAATAGGATTCGTGAGGTGGGAAAAGAGAGAGAGAAGGAGGGGGGCGCCGTCCCCCTCTCTCCTTGTCCTATTCGGACTAGGGGTGGAGGGGCGCGCGGCCCAACCCTGGCCGCCTCTACTCTTCTTCTACTAAGGCCCACTAAGGCCCATATACCTCCCGGGGGGTTCCAGTAACCTCCCGGTACTCCGGAAAAATCCCGATTTCACCCGGAACACTTCTGATATCCAAATATAGGCTTCCAATATATCAATATTTATGTCTCGACCATTTCGAGACTCCTCGTCATGTCCGTGATCACATCCGGGACTCCGAACAAACTTCGGTACATCTAAATGCATAAACTCATAATATAACTGTCATCGTAACCTTAAGCGTGCGGACCCTACGGGTTCGAGAACAATGTAGACATGACGGAGACGCGTCTCCGGTCAATAACCAATAGCGGAACCTGGATGTTCATATTGGCTCCTACATATTCTACGAAGATCTTTTATCGGTCAGACCGCATAACAACATACATTGTTCCCTTTGTCATCGGTATGTTACTTGCCCGAGATTCGATCATCGGTATCCTATACCTAGTTCAATCTCGTTACCGGCAAGTCTCTTTACTCGTTCCGTAATCCATCATCCCGCAACTAACTCATTAGTCGCAATGCTTGCAAGGCTTATGTGATGTGCATTACCAAGAGGGCCCAGAGATACCTCTCCGACAATCGGAGTGACAAATCCTAATCTCGAAATACGCCAAGCCAACATGTACCTTTGGAGACACCTGTAGAGCTCCTTTATAATCACCCAGTTACGTTGTGATGTTTGGTAGCACACAAAGTGTTCCTCCGGCAAACGGGAGTTGCATAATCTCATAGTCATAGGAACATGTATAAGTCATGAAGAAAGACATAGCAACATACTAAATGATCGGGTGCTAAGCTAATGGAATGGGTCATGTCAATCAGATCATTCAACTAATGATGTGATCCTGTTAATCAAATGACAACTCTTTGTCCATGGTTAGGAAACATAACCATCTTTGATTAACAAGCTAGTCTAGTAGAGGCGGGCAAAGCAAAGTACAATCGTCTTTGTAGTGGAGCTGGGAGGGGCAAGCATAAGGGACAAAGACGGGGGTTACATGTCGGATGCGATCATACCAGCACTAAAGCACCGGATCCCATCAGAACTCTGAAGTTAAGCATGCTCGGGCGAGAGTAGTACTAGGATGGGTGACCTCCTGGGAAGTCCTCGTGTTGCATTCCCTTTTTAATTTTCTTTTCAGCGGCGTGCAAAAGAAAACTCACGGCCGCGACATATATTTACCATGTTTTATTATTTTGCATGTTTGCGGTAAGTTTTAGCTCGTTGG
>NW_021258770.1:28206-28822 GCF_002162155.2 Triticum dicoccoides | reverse complement strand
TTCCCTTTTTAATTTTTTTTGCACGACGTGCAAAAGAAAACGCACGGGCGCGACATATATTTACCACATTTTATTATTTTGCATGTTTGCGGTAAGTTTTAGCTCGTTGGTCATTATTCACGCGTGTAGCGGTGGGTAAAGCAAAGTACAATCGTCTTTGTATTGGAGCTGTTAGGGGCAAGCATAAGGGACGAAGACGGGGGTTACATGTTGGTTTCGATCATACCAGCACTAAAGCACCGGATCCCATCAGAACTCTGAAGTTAAGCGTGCTCGGGCGAGAGTAGTACTAGGATGGGTGACCTCCTGGGAAGTCCTCGTGTTGCATTCCCTTTTTAATTTTCTTTTGAGCGGCGTGCAAAAGAAAACTCACGGTCGCGACATATATTTATCATGTTTTATTATTTTGCACATGTGCGGTAAGTTTTAGCTTGTTGGTCATTATTCACGCGTGTAGCGGCGGGCAAAGAAAAGTACAATTGTCTTTGTAGTGGAGCTGGGAGGGGCAAGCATAAGGGACGAAGACGGGGGTAACATGTTTGATGTGATCATAGCAACACTAAAGCACCGGATCCCATCAGAACTCCGAAGTTAAGCGTGCTTGCGAGCGAGTAGT
>NW_021258770.1:18671-27999 GCF_002162155.2 Triticum dicoccoides | reverse complement strand
CACGGCCGCGACATATATTTACCACGTTTTATTATTTTGCATGTTTGTGGTAAGTTTTAGCTCGTTGGTCATTATTCACGCGTGTAGCGGCGGGCACACCAAAGTACAATCGTCTTTGTACTGAAGCTGGGAGGGGCAAGCATAAGGGACGAAGACGGGGGTAACATGTTGGATGCGATCATACTAGCACTAAAGCACCGGATCGCATCAGAACTCCGAAGTTAAGCATGCCTGGGCAAGAGTAGTACTAGGATGGGTGACCTCCTGGGAAGTCCTCGTGTTGCATTTCCTTTTTAATTTTTTTGCGCGACGTGCAAAAGAAAACGCACGGGCACAACATACATTTACCACGTTTTATTATTTTGCACGTTTGCGGTAAGTTTTAGCTCGTTGGTCATTATTCACGCGTGTAGCGGCGGGCAAAGCAAAGTACACTCGTCTTTGTAGTGGAGCTGGGAGGGGCATGCATAAGGGACGAAGATGGGGGTAACATGTTGTTGGAAATATGCCCTAGAGGCAATAATAAAAGCATTATTATTATATTTCCTTGTTCATAATAATTGTCTTTATTCATGCTATAATTGTATTATCCGGAAATCGTAATACATGTGTGAATAATAGACACCAACATGTCCCTAGTAAGCCTCTAGTTGACTAGCTCGTTGATCAACAGATAGTCATGGTTTCCTGACTATGGACATTGGATGTCATTGATAACGAGATCACATCATTAGGAGAATGATGTGATGGACAAGACCCAATCCTAAACATAGCTTAAAGATCGTATAGTTCGTTTGCTAGAGTTTTCCAATGTCAAGTATCTTTTCCTTAGACCATGAGATCGTGTAACTCCCGGATACCGTAGGAGTGCTTTGGTTGTGCCAAACGTCACAACGTAACTGGGTGACTATAAAGGTATACTACGGGTATCTCCAAAAGTGTCTGTTGGGTTAACACAGATCGAGACTGGGATTTGTCACTCCATATGACGGAGAGGTATCACCGGGCCCACTCGGTAATGCATCATCATAATGAGCTCAAAGTGACCAATTGTCTTTTCATGGGATCATGCATTACGGTACGAGTAAAGTGACTTGCCGGTAACGAGATTGAACGAGGTATTGGGATACCAACGATCGAATCTCGGGCAAGTAACATACCGATTGACAAAGGGAATTGAATACGGGGTTGCTTGAATCCTTGACATCGTGGTTCATCCGATGAGATCATCGTGGAGTATGTGGGAGCCAACATGGGTATCCAGATCCCGCTGTTGGTTATTGACCGGAGAGTCTTCTCGGTCATGTCTACATATCTCCCGAACCCGTAGGGTCTACACACTTAAGGTTCGGTGACGCTAGGGTTGTAGGGATATGTATATGCAGTAACCCGAATGTTGTTCGGAGTACCGGATGAGATCCTGGATGTCACGAGGAGTTCCGGAATGGTCCGTAGGTAAAGAATTATATATAGGAAGTGCTATTTCGGCCATCGGGACAAGTTTCGGGGTTATCGGTATTGTACCGGGACCACCGGAAGGGTCCCGGGGGCCCACCGGGTGGGGCCACCTGCCCCGGGGGGCCACATGGGCTGTAGGGGGTGCGCCTTGGCCTACATGGGCCAAGGGCACCAGCCCCAATAGGCCCATGCGCCTAGGGTTTCCAAAGGGGAGGAGTCCCACTAGTGGAAGGCACCCCTAGGTGCCTTGGGGGGAAGGGAAACCTCCCTTGGCCGCCACCCCCCTAGGAGATTGGATCTCCTAGGGCCGGCGCCCCCCTGGCACCCCTATATATAGTGGGGGAAGGAGGGCTTTTTGATACACGCCTTTGGTTGCCTCCTTCTCCCTCTCCAACTCCTCCTCCTCCTCCTCCTCCTCCATAGTGCTTGGCGAAGCCCTGCCGGAGTACTGCAGCTCCATCAACACCACGCCGTCGTGCTGCTGCTGGTGCCATCTCCCTCAACATCTCCTCCCCCCTTGCTGGATCAACAAGGAGGAGACGTGGCTGTTCCGTATGTGTGTTGAACGCGGAGGTGCCGTCCGTTCGGTGCTAGGATCTCTGGTGATTTGGATCACGTCGTGTTCGACTACATCATCCCCGTTCTTTGAACGCTTCCGCTTGCGATCTACAAAGGTATGTAGATGCATCCGATCACTCGTTGCTAGATGAACTCATAGATGGATCTTGGTGAAACCGTAGGAAAATTTTTGTTTTCTGCTACGTTCCCCAACAGTGGCATCATGAGCTAGGTTTATGCGTAGTTCTTCTTGCGCGAGTAGAACACAATTTGTTGTGGGCGTAGATGTTGTCAACTTTCTTGCCGCTACTAGTCTTATCTTGCTTCAACGGTATTGTGGGATGAACGGCCCGGACCAACCTTACATGTATGCTTACGTGAGACCGGTTCCACCGACTAACATGCACTAGTTGCATTAGGTGGCTGGCGGGTGTCTGTCTCTCCTACTTTAGTTGGAGCGGATTCGATGAAAAGGGTCCTTATGAAGGATAAATAGAAGTTGACAAATCACGTTGTGGCTTTCACGTAGGTAAAAAAACGTTCTTGCTAGAACCCTACTTCAGCCACGTAAAACTTGCAACAACAATTAGAGGACGTCTAACTTGTTTTTGCAGCAAGTGCTTTGTGATATGATATGGCCAAAGTTGTGATGAATGATGAATGATCTATATGTGATGTATGAGATGTTCATGATATTGTAATAGGAATCACAACTTACATGTCGATGAGTATGACGGTGACAAGATGATCATGGAACCCCAGGATGGAGATCAAAGGAGCTATGTGATATTGGCCATATCATGTCACTATTATTATTTGATTGCATGTGATGTTTATCATGTTTTGCATCTTGTTTGCTTAGAACGATGGTAGTAAATAAGATGATCCCTCATAATAATTTCAAGAAAGTGTTCCCCCTAACTATGCACCGTTGCGATAGTTCGTTGTTTCGAAGCACCACGTGATGATCGGGTGTGATAGATTCTAACGTTCACATACAACGGGTGTAAGACAGATTTACACACACAATACACTTAGGTTGACTTGACGAGCCTAGCATGTGCATAGACATGGCCTCGGAACACAGAAGACCGAAAGGTCAAGCATGAGTCGTATAGAAGATACGATCAACATGAAGATGTTCACCGACGTTGACTAGTCCGTCTCATGTGATGATCGGACACGGCCTAGCTAACTCGGATCATGTTATACTTAGATGACTAGAAGAGGGATGTCTATCTAAGTGGGAGTTCATTATAATTTGATGAACTTAATTATCATGAACTTAGTGTAAAATCTTTACAATATGTCTTGAAGATCAAATGGCCAACGTAGTCCTCAACTTCAACGCGTTCCTAGAGAAAACCAAGCTGAAAGACGATGGCGGCAACTACCCGGACTGGGTCCGGAACCTGAGGATCATCCTCATAGCTGCCAAGAAAGATTATGTCCTCCAAGCACCGCTAGGTGATGCACCTGTTCTCCCTGCAGAACAAGACGTTATGAACGCTTGGCAGGCACGTACCGATGACTACTCCCTTGTTCAGTGCGGCATGCTTTACAGCTTAGAGCCGGGGCTCCAAAAGTGTTTTGAGAGACATGGAGCATATGAGATGTTCGAAGAGCTGAAAATGGTTTTTCAAGCTCATGCCCGGGTCGAGAGATATGAAGTCTCCGACAAATTCTTCAGCTGTAAGATGGAGGAAAATAGTTCTGTCAGTGAGCACATACTCACTATGTCTGGGTTACATAACCGCATGACTCAGCTGGGAGTTAATCTCCCAGATGACGCGGTCATTGACAGGATCCTTCAGTCGCTTCCACCGAGCTACAAGAGCTTTGTGATGAACTTCAATATGCAGAGGATGGAAAAGACCATTCCTGAAGTATTTGCTATGCTGAAATCAGCAGAGGTAGAAGTCAAGAAGGAACATCAAGTGTTGATGGTCAATAAAACCACTAAGTTCAAGAAGGGCAAGGGTAAAAAGAACTTCAAGAAGGACGGCAAGGGAGTTGCCGCGCCCGACAAGCAAGCTGCTGGGAAGAAGCCAAAGAATGGACCCAAGCCCGAGACTGAGTGCTTTTATTGCAAGGAAAGTGGTCACTGGAAGCGGAACTGCCCCAAATACTTACGGACAAGAAGGCCGGCAAAACGAAAGGAGCTGCGGAATAAACGGAGACTGGCGAAGGACGAGGTGACGATGCGCGCCGGGAATGGTTCCAAGGTCGATGTGATCGCCGTCGGCACGCCACCTCTACATTTACCTACGGGATTAGGTTTGAACCTCAATAATTGTTATTTAGTGCCAAGTTTGAGCATGAACATTGTATCAGGATCTCGTTTAATTCGAGATGGCTACTCATTTAAATCCGAGAATAATGGTTGTTCTATTTATATGAGAGATATGTTTTATGGTCATGCTCCGATGGTGAATGGTTTATTCTTTATGAATCTCGAGCGTAATGCTACACATATTCATAGTGTAAGTACCAAAAGATGTAAGATTGATAATGATAGTCCCACATACTTGTGGCACTGCCGCCTTGGTCACATAGGTGTCAAACGCATGAAGAAGCTCCATGCTGATGGACTTTTAGAGTCTCTTGATTATGAATCATTTGACACGTGCGAACCATGCCTCATGGGTAAAATGACCAAGACTCCGTTCTCAGGAACAATGGAGCGAGCAACCAACTTATTGGAAATCATACATACTGATGTGTGCGGTCCAATGAGTGTTGAGGCTCGCGGTGGCTATCATAATGTTCTCACCCTCACTGATGACTTGAGTAGATATGGGTATGTCTACTTAATGAAACACAAGTCTGAGACCTTTGAAAAGTTCAAGGAATTTCAGAGTGAGGTTGAAAATCAACGTGACAGGAAAATCAAGTTCCGGCGATCAGATCGTGGAGGAGAATACTTGAGTCACGAATTTGGCACACACTTAAGAAAATGTGGAATAGTTTCACAACTCACGCCGCCTAGAACACCTCAGCGTAATGGTGTGTCCGAACGTTGTATTCGCACTCTATTAGATATGGTGCGATCTATGATGTCTCTTGCCGATTTACCACTATCTTTTTGGGGCTATGCTTTAGAGACTGCCGCATTCACTTTAAATAGGGCACCGTCGAAATCCGTTGAGACGACACCGTTTGAATTATGGTTTGGGAAGAAACCTAAGTTGTCGTTTCTAAAAGTTTGGGGATGCGATGCTTATGTCAGGAAACTTCAACCTGAAAAGCTCGAACCCAAATCGGAAAAATGCGTCTTCATAGGATACCCTAAAGATACTATTGGGTATATCTTCTACCTCAGATCCGATGGCAAGATCTTTGTTGCCAAGAATGGGTCCTTTCTAGAGAAAGAGTTTCTCTCGAAAGAAGTAAGTGGGAGGAAAGTAGAACTTGATGAAGTATTACCTCTTGAACCGGAAAATGGCGCAACTCAGGAAAATGGTCCTGAGGTGCCTGCACCGACTAGATAGGAAGTTATTGATGATGATCAAGATACTTCTGATCAAGCTCCTACTGAATTTCAAAGGTCCACAAGGACATGTTCCGCACCAGAGTGGTACGGCAACCCTGTCTTGGAAATCATGTTGTTAGACAACGGTGAACCTTCGAACTATGAAGAAGCAATGGCGGGCCCGGATTCCGACAAATGGCTAGAAGCCATGAAATCCGAGATAGGATCCATGTATGAAAATGAAGTATGGACTTTGACTGACTTGCCCGTTGAACGGCGAGCCATAGAAAATAAATGGATCTTTAAGAAGAAGACAGACGCGGATGGTAATGTGACCATCTATAAAGCTAGGCTTGTCGCTAAGGGTTATCGACAAGTTCAAGGGGTTGACTACAATGAGACTTTCTCACCGGTAGCGAAGCTGAAGTCCGTCCGAATCATGTTAGCAATTGCCGCATTTTATGATTATGAAATATGGCAGATGGACGTCAAAACGGCATTCCTTAATGGTTTCCTTAAGGAAGAATTGTATATGATGCAGCCGGAAGGTTTTGTCGATCCTAAGAATGCTGACAAGGTGTGCAAGCTCCAACGCTCAATTTAGGGGCTGGTGCAAGCATCTCGGAGTTGGAACATTCGCTTTGATGAGATGATCAAAGCATTTGGGTTTACGTAGACTTATGGAGAAGCCTGTGTTTACAAGAAAGTGAGTGGGAGCTCTGTAGCATTTCTCATATTATATGTAGATGACATACTTTTGATGGGAAATAATATAGAACTCTTGGACAGCATCAAGGCCTACTTGAATAAGAGTTTTTCAATGAAGGACCTTGGTGAAGCTGCTTATATATTAGGCATCAAGATCTATAGAGATAGATCGAGACGCCTCATAGGTCTTTCGCAAAGCACATACCTTGATAAGATATTGAAGAGGTTCAATATGGATCAGTCTAAGAAGGGGTTCTTGCCTGTGTTGCAAGGTGTGAAATTGAGCTCAGCTCAATGTCCGACCACGGCAGAAGATATAGAAGAGATGAGCGTCATCCCCTATGCCTCAGCCATAGGTTCTATTATGTATGCCATGCTGTGTACCAGACCTGATGTAAACCTTGCCGTAAGTTTGGTAGGAAGGTACCAAAGTAATCCCGGCAAGGAACACTGGACAGCGGTCAAGAATATCCTGAAGTACCTAAAAAGGACTAAGGAAATGTTTCTCGTTTATGGAGATGACGAAGAGCTCGTCGTAAAGGGTTACGTCGACGCTAGCTTCGACACAGATCTGGATGACTCTAAGTCACAAACCGGATACGTGTATATGTTGAATGGTGGAGCAGTGAGCTGGTGCAGCTGCAAGCAGAGCGTCGTGGCGGGATCTACATGTGAAGCGGAGTACATGGCAGCCTCGGAGGCAGCACATGAAGCAATATGGATGAAGGAGTTCATCACCGACCTAGGAGTCATACCCAATGCGTCGGGGCCAATCAAACTCTTCTGTGACAACACTGGAGCTATTGCACTTGCCAAGGAGCCCATGTTTCACAAGAAGACAAGGCACATCAAGCGTCGCTTCAACTCCATTCGTGAAAATGTTCAAAATGGAGACATAGAGATTTGTAAAGTACATACGGACCTGAATGTAGCAGATCCATTGACAAAACCTCTCCCTAGAGCAAAACATGATCAACACCAGAATTCCATGGGTGTTCGATTCATCACAATGTAACTAGATTATTGACTCTAGTGCAAGTGGGAGACTGTTGGAAATATGCCCTAGAGGCAATAATAAAAGCATTATTATTATATTTCCTTGTTCATAATAATTGTCTTTATTGATGCTATAATTGTATTATCCAGAAATCGTAATACATGTGTGAATAATAGACACCAACATGTCCCTAGTAAGCCTCTAGTTGACTAGCTCGTTGATCAACAGATAGTCATGGTTTCCTGACTATGGACATTGGATGTCATTAATAATGAGATCACATCATTAGGAGAATGATGTGATGGACAAGACCCAATCCTAAACATAGCTTAAAGATCGTATAGTTCGTTTGCTAGAGTTTTCCAATGTCAAGTATCTTTTCCTTAGACCATGAGATCGTGTAACTCCCGGATACCGTAGGAGTGATTTGGGTGTGCCAAACGTCACAACGTAACTGGGTGACTATAAAGGTATACTATGGGTATCTCCGAAAGTGTCTGTTGGGTTGACACGGATCGAGACTGGGATTTGTCACTCCATATGACGGAGAGGTATCACCGGGCCCACTCGGTAATGCATCATCATAATGAGCTCAAAGTGACCAAGTGTCTGGTCACGGGGTCATGCATTACGGTACGAGTAAAGTGACTTGCCGGTAACGAGATTGAACGAGGTATTGGGATACCGACGATCGAATCTCGGGCAAGTAACATACCGATTGACAAAGGGAATTGAATACGGGGTTGCTTGAATCCTTGACATCGTGGTTCATCCGATGAGATCATCGTGGAGTATGTGGGAGCCAACATGGGTATCCAGATCCCGCTGTTGGTTATTGACCGGAGAGTCTTCTCAGTCATGTCTACATATCTCCCGAACCCGTATGGTCTACACACTTAAGGTTCGGTGACGCTAGGGTTGTAGGGATATGTATATGCAGTAACCCGAATGTTGTTTGGAGTCCCGGATGAGATCCCGGACATCATGAGGAGTTCCGAAATGGTCCGGAGGTAAAGAATTATATATAGGAAGTGCTATTTCGGCCATCGGGACAAGTTTCGGGGTTATCGGTATTATATCGGGACCACAGGAAGGGTCCCGGGGGCCCACCGGGTGGGGCCACCTACCCCGGGGGGCACATGGGCTGTAGGGGGTGCGCCTTGGCCTACATGGGCAAAGGGCACCAGCCCCAATAGGCCCATGCACCTAGGGTTTCCAAAGGGGAGGAGTCCCACTAGTGGAAGGCACCCCTAGGTGCCTTGGGGGGAAGGGAAACCTCCCTTGGCCGCCGCCCCCCTAGGAGATTGGATCTCCTAGGGCCGGCGCCCCCCTGGCACCCCTATATATAGTGGGGGAAGGAGGGCTTTTTGATACACGCCTTTGGTTGCCGCCTTCTCCCTCTCCAACTCCTCCTCCTCCTCCTCCTCCATAGTGCTTGGCGAAGCCCTGCCAGAGTACTGCAGCTCCATCAACACCACGCCGTCGTGCTGCTGCTGGTGCCATCACCCTCAACCTCTCCTCCCCCCTTGCTGGATCAAGAAGGAGGAGACGTGGCTCTTCCGTACGTGTGTTGAATGCGGAGGTGCCATCCGTTCGGTGCTAGGATCTCCGGTGATTTGGATCACGTCGTGTTCGACTACATCATCCCTGTTCTTTGAACGCTTCCGCTCGCGATCAACAAAGGTATGTAGATGCATCCGATCACTCGTTGCTAGATGAACTCATAGATGGATCTTGGTGAAACCGTTGGAAATTTTTGTTTTCTGCTACGTTTCCCAACACATGTCGGATGCGATCATACCAGCACTAAAGCACCGGATCCAATCAGAACTCCGAAGTTAAACGTGCTTGGGCGAGAGTAGTACTAGGATGGGTGACCTCCTGGGAAGTCCTTGTGTTGCATTCCCTTTTTAATTTATTTTGCGCGGTGTGCAAAAGAAAACTCATGGCCGCGACATATATTTACCACGTTTTATTATTTTGCACGTTTGCGGTTAGTTTTAGCTCGTTGGTCATTATTCACTCGTGTAGCGGCGGGCAAACCAAAGTACAATCGTCTTTGTAGTGGAGCTGGGAGGGGCAAGCATAAGGGACGAAGACGGGGTTAACATGTCGGATGCGATCATACTAGCACT
>NW_021258770.1:9639-10564 GCF_002162155.2 Triticum dicoccoides | reverse complement strand
CATCAAAACTTCGAAGTTAAGCTTGCTTGGGCGAGAGTAGTACTAGGATGGGTGACCTCCTGGGAAGTCCTCGTGTTGCATTCCTTTTTAATTTTTTTTGCACGACGTGCAAAAGAAAACGCACGTGTGCGACATATATTTACCAAGTTTTATTATTTTGCATGTTTGCGGTAAGTTTTAGCCCGTTGGTCATTATTCACGCGTGTAGCGGCGAGTAAAGCAAAGTACAATCGTCTTTGTAGTGGAGTTGGGAGAGGCGAGCATAAGGGACGAAGACGGGGGTAACATGTCGGAAGCGATCATACCGGCACTAAAGCATCGGATCTCATTGGAACTCCAAAGTTAAGCGTGCTTGGGCGAGAATAGTACTAGGATGGGTGACCTCTTGGGAAGTCCTCGTGTTGCATTCCCTTTTTAATATTTTTTTGCGCGACGTGCAAAAGAAAACGCACGGCATTCCCTTTTTAATATTTTTTTGCGCGACGTGCAAAAGAAAACGCACGGCCGCGGCATATATTTACCACGTTTTATTGTTGCATTCCCTTTTTAATATTTTTTTGCGCGACGTGCAAAAGAAAATGCACGGCCGCGGCATATATATACCACATTTTATTATTTTGCATGTTTGCGGTAAGTTTTAGCTCGTTGGTCATTATTTACGCGTGTAGCGGCGGGCAAAGCAAAGTACAATCGTCTTTGTACTGGAGCTGGGAGGTGCAAGCATAACGGAGAAGACGGGGGTAACATGTCGGATGCGATCATACCAGCACTAAAGCACCGGATCCCATCAGAACTCCGAAGTTAAGCTTGCTTGGGCGAGAGTAGTACTAGGATGGGTGACCTCCTGGGAAGTCCTCGTGTTGCATTCCCTTTTTAATTTTTTTTACGCGACATATATTTACCATGTTTTATTATTTTGCATGTT
>NW_021258770.1:1354-2020 GCF_002162155.2 Triticum dicoccoides | reverse complement strand
GCATATAGTTACCACATTTTATTATTTTGCACGTTTGTGGTAAGTTTTAGCTCGTTGCTCATTATTCACGCGTCTAGCGGCGGTGTTGTGGCGCGGGAAGCGCATTCGAGAAGGGGTCAGAACCTTGGTAAATAGGCACTGGTGCGGTTGAGATGGAGGGGTGGAAACCGTGGTAAACTTGTCTCCGTGGTTGAGCGGCAGCGGCCAAAGCAAATTACAATTGTCTTTGTAGTGGAGCTGGGAGGGGCAAGCATAAGGTACGAAGACATGGGTAACATGTTGGATCCGATCATACCAGCACTAAAGCATCGGATCCCATCAGAACTCCGATGTTAAGCGTGCTTGGGCGAGAGTAGTACTAGGATGGGTGACCTCCTGGAAAGTCCTCGTGTTGCATTCCTTTTTTAATTTTTTTGCACTTCGTGCAAAACAAAACGCACGTGCGCGCATATATTTACCACGTTTTATTATTTTGCATGTTTGCGGTAAGTTTTAGCTCGTTGGTCATTATTCACGCGTCTAGCGGCGGGAAAAGCAAAGCAAAATCGTGTTTGTAGTGGAGCTGGGAAGGGCAAGCATAAGGGACGAAGACGGGGGTAACATGTCAGATGCGATCATACCAGCACTAAGGCACCGGATCCCATCAGAACTCCGAAGTTAAGTGTG
>NW_021258770.1:0-931 GCF_002162155.2 Triticum dicoccoides | reverse complement strand
ATACCAGCACTAAAGCACCAGATCCCATCCGATCTCCGAAGTTAAGCGTGCTTGGGCGAGAGTAGTATTAGGATGGGTGACCTCCTGAGAAGTCCTCGTGTTGCATTATTTTTTTAATTTTTTTTGCGCGACGTGCAAAAGAAAAACGCACGTTCGCGGCATATATTTACCTTGTTTTATTATTTTGCAGGTTTGCGGTAAGTTTTAGCTCGTTGGTCATTATTCACGCGCGTAGCGGCGGGATAGGCAAAGTACAATCGTCTTTGTAGTGGAGCTGTGAGGGCAAGCATGAGGGACGAAGACGGAGGTAACATGTCGGATGCGATCATACCAGCGCTAAAGTAGCGGATCCCATCAGAACTCCGAACTTAAGCGTGCTTGGGCAAGAGTACTACTACGATGGGTGACCTCTTGGGAAGTCCTCGTGTTGCATTCCCTTTTTAATTTTTTTTGCGCGACATGCAAAACAAAACACACGTGCACGCATATATTTACCACGTTTTATTATTTTGCACGTTTGCGGTAAGTTTTAGTTCGTTGGTCATTATTCATGCGTTTAGCAGCGGGCAAAGCAAAATACAATCGTATTTGTAGTGGAGCTTGGAGGGGCAAGCATAAGGGTCGAAGACGGGGATAAATGTTGGATGCGATCATACCAGCACTAAAGCACCGGATCCCATCAGAACTCCGAAGTTAAGCGTGCTTGGGCGAGAGTAGTAATAGGATGGGTGACCTCTTGGGAAATCATCGTGTCGCATTCCCTTTTTATTATTTTTGCGCGACGTGCAAAAGAAAACGCACGGGCGCGGCATATATTTACCACGTTTTATTATTTTGCACGTTTGCGGTAAGTTTAGCTCCTTGGTCATTATTCACGCGTCTAGCGGCGGGCAAAGCAAAGTTCAATCGTCTTTGTAATGGAGCTGGAAGG
>NW_021258769.1:0-719 GCF_002162155.2 Triticum dicoccoides | reverse complement strand
TCGTATGCGAGGCTTTCCTCCGCATCAAGCCTCATTTCGGCTTGTGGCTGCAAATCTTCTGCGTGAAGCCGAAGATCGTGAGCGGCCAACAAGCGGAGTGCGGAGGAGCCATGGTGGGCAAGATGCCTAACGTCACCTGGCTTGACGGCTCCTTTGCGGAAACCGTGAAGGGGTGGCAGTCGGGGTGGTTCTACATCACCGAGCCGTGCGACGCCGACTGGGCGGCGGCCCCCGAGTTCTGATCCGGAACCCCCATGCAGGTCACCTCCTGGGAACAGAAGGGCCTGTCCTGGGGCGAACCTACAGAGCTGACCGGACTCATAAACTGCATCAAGGGCATGAAGGACACGAACATCAAGCTTGTCAACGTGATCCAGGCCATGCTCGTTCGCTGGATTCTGCCGTGCCAAAGGCGGGCATTCAATCTGTGGTAGTTCGTCCCGGCCGAACACCAGACGCTCCAGAGGCTCTACGGCATGAAGCACAAAAACGCGTGGAAGTCGTTGTTCAAGGCCTCCGAAGTACCTCCTCCATATCCGAGGACCGTGGGCTCCATGCCGCGCGGCATCCTATTCAGGTGAGTTCTCAGGCTGCCACCGGGTTCGGTTCTTCCCAATATATTCATGGGGAAGCCTTAAGTGATTGTGTATATTCGTTCAGGATTATGTGAAGACAGCGGAGCGGATTGACTATCCGGCTCCGCTGCCAGAAAGCCCAGC
>NW_021258768.1:0-442 GCF_002162155.2 Triticum dicoccoides | reverse complement strand
GATTCTTGAATGAAGTTTTTCGTGTCGGGTTTTGCGGCACTAAGGGAGGTAGTAGGAGCGGTAGTACCGTCCTAAGCGGTAGTACCTCTCTTCCCTAGCGGTAGTACCGCCCTGGGGTCAGGGCCCTGGTAGCGCGGCAGTACCGCTGGGTTGAGCGGTAGTACCGCCCTTCCCTAGCGGTAGTACCGCTCTGTGCGGGGATGTTCAGTGGGATAACGGTTGGATTGTTCCCCCCACTATATAAAGGGGTCTTCTTCCCCAATGAACCTTATCCTTTGAGCTCGTGTTCTTCCCCCATTGTTGACCTTCTCCGAGCTTGCTATCTCTCAATCCCTCCATGGATTCTTGCTAGTTTTGGGGGGAAAAGAGAGAGGAGATCTAGATCCACATTTCCACCAATCACTTTCTCCTCTATGTGAGGGGAACCCCTTGGATCTAGTTC
>NW_021258767.1:0-1298 GCF_002162155.2 Triticum dicoccoides | reverse complement strand
TCATCTGCTACTTTGTGCTGCGGTAGTTGAACCCATTCCTCTGCATGACCTGTCATTGCCACAGTAAATAGTTGAAACCCACTAGCATGTGTAGGAGTTGATTGAAGCCACTGATGTGTTCCTACCATGCTATGCCTGCTATTGCTTAGAGTTGTGTCAGGTCTGATTCATTGGGAATGAATTGGAGTGTCACGATATGTTCTGATGCTGAGAGTTAAGTGTGTGAACACGATTTGGTAAAGGTAGCGGTGAGAGGCCATGTAGGAGTACATGGTGGGTTGTCTCACTGGAACCGTCCTTAAGCACCGAGTTCTATGTATGTTGTCCAATGACTCGATACTACCACACATTGGGCTCCGGGCGCTCCAAGCCCTCTCGACTTATTAACCGACTTGATCTCTGTCCAGGAATCGCAACTAGTTTCTGGCGTTTGTAGGTAGTGCTATTTTTCTACCAAGTGGCACCCGGCAGGGTGGGCTTGGGACAGACTAGGCACACGTGTCCTGGTGTACCGAGTGGCACCCGGATGGTGGGCTCGGGAACCCTGTACACATCGTTTGGGGCCGTAAGCGACACCCCGACCGGATCTCCTTGCGGATGGAACCCGAATAGGCGATAAACCTGGATTAGAGTCTTGTGTGGTTAGTCAGGTCGTGGCCGACACCCTCGCCAGGCTTCCGCTTGAAGGTTGCCGAGATACATGACGTGTACATGGCGGTAAGTGGCGAGAGCGTGTGTGAAGAAGTACACCCCTGCAGGGTTAACATGATCTATTTGAATAGCCGGGTCCGCGGTTATGGACTTCTTGGATGCTTACATGGTACATAGACAACTTGAAGTGGATACTATAAACTGCTCAAGACATGTGTGAGTGCTATGGATGGCCTTCTCGTAGGGAGACGGGGATGAATCCATAGTAGTGTATTGTGTGGTGATTAGTGGACTCGTGTACGTTGTTTCACCTCAAGAGTTTCTGGTAGTCGTAGAACAGGATAGCCACAGAGTCAAAGCTGGCTTGCTGCAACTAAACCCCACATTACCCTCTTGATACAAATGCATGTATGATAGGATCTGATGTAAGTCTTGCTGAGTACCTTTGTACTCATGTTGCTTTATTTATGTTTTTGCAGCGGAGACTTCGGTCTTACTAGGGTTCTCATGGACTTCGACTAGTATCTAGTACCTCAGCTACGATCTTGATCGGATGTTGTAGATAGTCAGGCTTTCAGCCTTTTTCATTTATAGATGTCTGTACTCAGACATGTAATGCTTCCGCTTGTTGCTTGATTGCTCTGACT
>NW_021258766.1:0-3071 GCF_002162155.2 Triticum dicoccoides | reverse complement strand
TGTGGCGGTTTGCTTTATTTATAAAGCGGGGCGAAAGCCTTTTTCGGTATGTACAGGATGGAAGATAACTGAGACTGTCATGCTTCATGCTAGCAACTGGAGACCTTGATTGAATGGAGAGCATTCTAGGAGGATAGAAGAATATACAAATCAAAACAGAACCCTGCACATTATATTAAAACAAGTACATTATTTGGATTAACCAACAAATTAGCCAAAACGAGATATTTCGATGCCTACGAATTGTAGGAATCAAAATGTCACAGGAATAGGAACCAGGAATGAGTACAAAGATTATTGCGGGAAGTGATTATTTGTTCGTTACGTACCTTGGATTGGTCAGAAGATTCTGACTATCGGATGGTTCCTATTAGCTTGCGGCACTCCCTTTTTAGCTCACTGTTACCATAGTTACTGACATATAACTCCCGCATTGAACTTGGAAGGCCATCCTTGGGCAACGACTTGATGGCAGCACAGCTTTCGATCTTCAACTTCTCCAGAGAAGTCGGGAGGCTGTTGGGTAGTGCCAGGATGGCGAAACACTTTTCGATCTCTAATTCCTGCAGAGAGCTTGGAAGGCTGGGAAGCGACTGGATGGCGCAACACGTCTTGATAATTACTCCCTCCGTCCCATAATATAAGAATGTTTTTGACACTACACTAGTGTCAAAAACATTCTTATATTATGGGACAGAGGGAGTAGTTGTTTGAGGTTGATAAGCTTGTGTAGCCCCGCAGGGAGGCGCTGCAGCTTGACTCCTTTTGAAAATTGGAGTTCCTGGAGGGAGGTGAGGAGCTGAAGAGCCTCCTCTTGCTCCTCTGTCAAGAGCTCCGCCTCGTCAAAATCGAGGGCCAATCTGGTGAGAGTGGACGACAGGAGGCCACAGATAGGCACAACAAGGACTCCTGAATTGGGGTTCGTACTTAGGTCGAAGAGCTTGGTGGAACAGGAAAACTCGTCTGTGTCATGCGGCCGTGGATCGGAATGGGCGAAGAAATTGGATTCAGTATAGAGGGCTAACTGTGTGAGGCGGTCGAGGGTGAGGAGAGGCCATAAGCCCTCTTCTCTTGAAACCTCACTTATACTCGAGAATAATTCGGTCAGACAGGTGAGGTTTGAGAGGGTCCGCAAACAGACATCACCGCGTAGGGAGAGGTATTGCAGACAGGCTGGGAAAGGGAAAAAAAGAGGACGGAGACGAATAGGAGGAGAGGAACTCAAGGCATTTGCTTACGTACAACGGAGGGAGTGAAGACGCTGGAGGCCCCCTCCCCTTCCTTCTCCTGCTGCATGGTGGTCGTCGTCGTGCAGTGGATTGGGGAGTAAGCTCATTTTTGAGTAACCATAAATCTTCAGCTCCTGCAGCTGTCGAGGCAAGAGCAGCAGTCCTTCTGCCGCTGCTGCCATTATTTCTTCCTCTCCGGAAACAGTTTGTGCATCCTCCACCACACCCAACCCAGTTATATTCCTACAGACCACGGAGGTCTTCAACTGGAAACCGGTATATGCCATGACACAAACCATCGACTTGTGGCAAGACAATACTGCTCGAATAAATCGCAATCCTCTTCAGAGATGTTAGCACCTGGAAGTCATCCAGTGGCAAGGGAGGGATTTTGTCTAACCGCAGCTCATCCAGATCAGTTAGATTAGAGAAATTCAACCCACTCCAGAACACGTCACTCTGGTCACCCTTTCCCGCAATATTCAAGTTTAATTATAATCCGTGTTTTGTTGAGTAAACCACCCGCTCAATACCTGGCCCCATTCTCTCTATCTGAGCAGAGCACGGAGCGCCAGTCCGCCAAGGGATAGGAGGCAATGATGCTACTTTCAGGCAGTTGCAAATAGTCTCGGAAACCAGCTTGTTCTTTCCTCCCGCTGTGCTTGACAGCAGCAAGTAGGAGGATCTGAAAACGGCAACTCAATGAGTTCAGAGCAATCTTTAATGGTGATCTCTTCCAGGTGAGAAAATAAAGGGCAAGCGCCATTTCCTACCCATCTTTCTAACCAAGATATCCTACTTAATTTTAGACTTTTCAAATTATGGAAGGTTGGAGCTGAGATACTACAACCCTGATACTCTTCACCAAGCTCATTAACCATCCACATCTCTCCCAGAGGTGGAAGATTCTTCCAAGATACACCATCCAGACAAAGAGATACCAAACACTTCACTGAGAGATTCGTACAAAACTATGTTGGGCAATTAGTGCCCCCATGCCCACTAATGCACAGCTCTTGAAGATTGCTATGTGGTACAAGACTTCCAAGAACATTTTCTTCTTTTACAGGATCCTTGTTACATCGTGTAACATCCCATTCTAATATGAGTTCTCTTACGTACTTCTTGTGTACCAGTTTTGATTCATTTGCTTCCTCTTTTGTTTGAACATTTTCAAGATTATAAATGCCAAGTGATCCTCCAACCTCTGTTAGTTGCCTGAGCTGACTCAGCTCAAAACCATCGCTCTCCTTTCCCACTCTAAATTCTTTGAATTCCTGCAGGAATTTTAGTTTTCCCAACCCATAAATGTCAGGCTGAAACCGAAACGTGTGTTCAAGCACCAGAAAATGACGCAATTTCATAAGGTTGCTCATATTTCTAGCTGAACTAACACAACTTGCCACACCTTTCAGATCAATGACCTCTGAATGATACAATCTAGATAATGCATTTGGTAGGCAAAAGTTCGGGTAAAATTCCAGCTCGAGCCTTAAGTAGTGAAGGTGGACAAGTTTTGAAAAGTTATGCAATATGTCCTCCAAATTATATAATGATCTGGAAAAGAATTTGACGCGAAGGGCAATAGCTTCCTTAAATAATCCACCAAAACTTTTTGCAAAGCTTCCATGGTATTCTCCAAATAGCATTAGAGTACATAGGTGCTCAACTTTCAATCGTTTATCTAGTGCACTTAAATTCCCATCGCAATTTTCAAAAGACATTCTATCCTTGACATCTGTGTTATCTACGATGATAGACAAGTGGCATACAGATTGGGGAATTTCTATGTACCTCATGTTAGAGCTATATATGCCAAGACATTCATGTGATGAGACCTTG
>NW_021258765.1:0-638 GCF_002162155.2 Triticum dicoccoides | reverse complement strand
GATTAGTCTTAGAAGGATGATTCAAAAACCAACATGCTAAGAATGAAATTATTATCCTTTAACTACCAAGCAACGAGTTGCTGGGAGTATTGATTTCACACATCACAATTCATTTGTCGGTATTCCGGTTGCATCAACACGAGGGCCGAGGAATGACTAATGATGGTGAGAAGTATCACTACGTCAAAATTCATGAGAGTTGGTGCAGTTCTCATGACAATTCTGACATAAAGGGGGTAATACTCCAAGGTAGAACAAAACCAAAAGCTGGATTGGCATTTGATCTGCGGAATACAACTACTTTGACCCAATCCTAGATATGGATGAGGTACTGGAGTTTGTTTCTCCTAGTCATTCCGCGATAGAATGGCTTGACGGACCACAAGAGTAATAGACATCGATAACGATTGCACGCATACTCTTGACTATCAATTGATAGATGAAGGTCAGAATGCAACTAAAGAGAACAACTCAAAGGAACATACGATTTTCTGAGTTGTGGATGCATGGACTAGCATGTCGAACGAATTCAGCATATTTCTTCCGGATAACCCATGCAGAAAGGTAGAACTGGCAGAGTCACAATATAGAATCGAGAACCCATCAAGAGCACTCTGGTTGTGATCGTTCAGTTCAAC
>NW_021258764.1:0-696 GCF_002162155.2 Triticum dicoccoides | reverse complement strand
GCTGCGGGCCCTCGGTACTGCTCTAACAACTGCTGCGTTGCTCATCCATCTCTCTCTGTACTATCAAGTCCTTGTAATATTAGTAATTGAGATATTAAAAGTATTTGTTCCCCGGGACAACAAGCTGAATGGAAATGTCTAATTAGTTAACCGCCGATGGTGGTGAATCGGACACTATCTTGCCGACCTGCTGCTGGCGAGTGGTCCCATGCAAAGCAGTCTGCTGTTGATACTCGGAATCTGCACGATGGAAGCGACGGATTTGAATAAATTTATGGATTCATAGCATTGTACATTCTTTTGTTAATTAAGAGTTGCAGCGTCACACAAACCAAAGTTTTGTTAGTCATTCAGTCTTCAGGTTGACTTTATGCAAAAATATGCTGTTTCTGAATGGAAATCTAGCTGTCTGCTCAATATCTTCAATAACATTTATGGCCCAACCTCTTTGTTGAACTACATGCTTATGCTTGTGCTTTCCAGGTGTTGTTTTGCTGGAAGGGTTAAAGAAACGGCGCTTGATCAAACCATTCTTGATAGACTTGTGTTACCAAGGGATTCTGATGTGGATAATCGACGACAGTAGTAGTGTGATTCCGAGCTGTTTACGCGGCACAAGAAAGATGAGCCAAAGCCAAATAGTGTCATTTTCCCAAAGCAAAGCATACATACATTGCATTTTGTTCAGATTACATA
>NW_021258763.1:0-1034 GCF_002162155.2 Triticum dicoccoides | reverse complement strand
CTTGTCAGCCTCCCAATTGCCATGTTGAACCCCTAACCCACCATTGTCCTAGCAAACCGTTGATTGGCTATGTTACCGCTTTGCTCAGCCCTTCTTATAGCGTTGTTAGTTGCAGGTGAAGATTGGAGCCGTTCCTTGTTGGAACATTTATATTCTTGTTGGGATATCATTATATTGCTATGTTATCTTAATGCACCTATATACTTGGTAAAGGGTGGAAGGCTCGGCCTCTCGCCTAGTGTTTTGTTCCACTCTTGCCGCCCTAGTTTCCGTCATATCGGTGTTATGTTCCCGGATTGTGCGTCCCTTACGCGGTTGGGTTATAATGGGAACCCCTTGATAGTTCGCCTTGATTAAAGCTTTTCCAGCAATACCCAACATTGGTTTTACCATTTGCCACCTAGCCTCTTTTTCCCTTGGGTTTCCGGAGCCCGAGGGTCATCTTATTTTACCCCCCCCCGGGCCAGTGCTCCTCTGAGTGTTGGTCCACCTGTCAGCTACCGGTGGCTACCAGGGGCTACTCTGGGCTGGCCTACCCGTACCTAAGACAATCTGAGTGTGCCCTGAGAAAGAGATATGTGCAGCTCCTATCGGGATTTGTCGGCACATTCGGGCGGTGTTGCTGGACTTGTTTTAACCTGTCGAAGTGTCTTGAGTTACCGAGATACCGAGTCTGATCGGAACGTCTTGGGAGGAGGTCTATTCCTTCGTTGACCGTGAGAGCTTGTCATGGGCTAAGTTGGGACTCCCCTGCAGGGATTGAACTTTCGAAAGCCGTGCCCGCGGTTATGGGCAGATGGGAATTTGTTAACGTCCGGTTGTAGACTACTTGAACTAAACTTAATTAAAATAAATCAACCGTGTGTGTTACCGTGATGGCCCCTTCTCGGCGGAGTCCGGGAAGTGGACACGGTGTTGGAGTTATGCTTGCGCAGGATGTTCCTTTTAGCTTCTCGCTCGTGCTTCGCCTTCTCTTCTCGCTCTCTTTTGCGTATAAGTTAGCCACCACATATGCTAGTCGCTGCTGCAGCTCC
>NW_021258762.1:0-3054 GCF_002162155.2 Triticum dicoccoides | reverse complement strand
GGTGATCTGCCTCGCCTTTGAAATGCTTGCCTTTCTTTCGACATTGATGGTTGGTCGGAAGAAATCGACGATGGCCCAGGTACACATTCTTCCTGCAGCTTGCCAGGTATATACTATCGGTGTCAAGTAAACAGTGCGTGCATGCGTGGTATCCCTTGTTTGTCTGTCCTGAAAGGTTACTGAGAGCGGGCCAATCGTTGATGGTCACGAACAGCAACGCCTTTAGGTTAAATTCCTCCTGTTTGTGCTCATCCCACGTACGTACACCGTTTCCATTCCACATCTCTAAAAGTTCTTCAACTAATGGCCTTAGGTACACATCAATGTCATTGCCGGGTTGCTTAGGGCCTTGGATGAGAACTGGCATCATAATGAACTTCCGCTTCATGCACATCCAAGAAGGAAGGTTATACATACATAGAGTGACGGGCCAGGTGCTGTGATTGCTGCTCTGCTCCCCGAAAGGATTAATGCCATCCGCGCTTAAAGCAAACCATACGTTCCTTGGCTCGCTTGCAAACTCATCTCAGTACTTTCTCTCGATTTTTCTCCACTGCGACCCGTCAGCGGGTGCTCTCAACTTCCCGTCTTTCTTACGGTCCTCACTGTGCCATCACATCAACTTGGCATGCTCTCCGTTTCCGAACAGACGTTTCAACCGTGGTATTATAGGAGCATACCACATCACCTTCGCAGGAACCCTCTTCCTGGGGGGCTCACCGTCAACATCACCAGGGTCATCTCGTCGGATCTTATACCGTAATGCACCGCATACCGGGCATGCGTTCAGATCCTTGTACGCACCGCGGTACAGGATGCAGTCATTAGGGCATGCATGTATCTTCTGCACCTCCAATCCTAGAGGGCATACGACCTTCTTTGCTGCGTATGTACTATCGGGCAATTCGTTATCCTTTGGAAGCTTCTTCTTCAATATTTTAAGTAGCTTCTCAAATCGTTTGTCAGGCACAGCATTCTCTGCCTTCCACTGCAGCAATTCCAGTATGGTACCCAGCTTTGTGTTGCCATCTTCGCAATTGGGGTACAACCCTTTTTTGTGGTCCTCTAGCATGCGATCGAACTTCAGCTTCTCCTTTTGACTTTCGCATTGCGTCCTTGCATCGACAATGACCCGACGGAGATCATCATCATCGGGCACATCGTCTGGTTCCTCTTGATCTTCAGCAGCTTCGCCCGTTGCAGCATCATCATGCACATCGTCTGGTTCCTCTTGATCTTCAGGAGCATCACCGTATTCAGGGGGCACATAGTTGTCATCGTACTCTTCTTCTTCGCCATCTTCGATCATAACCCCTATTTCTCCGTGCCTCGTCCAAACATTATAGTGTGGCATGAAACCCTTGTAAAGCAGGTGGGTGTGGAGGATTTTCCGGTCAGAGTAAGACTTCGTATTCCCACATACAGGGCATGGACAACACATAAAACCATTCTGCTTGTTTGCCTCAGCCACTTCGAGAAAATCATGCACGCCCTTAATGTACTCGGATGTGTCTCTTGAACCGTACATCCATTGCCGGTTCATCTGCATGCATTATATAATTAAGTGACCAAATTAATAGAAGTTCATCATCACATTAAAACCAAAGTACATACATAGTTCTCATCTGACAACATAAAGCTCTGCAGAGCATCTAAATCAATTAAACCATACACTGAAACTATGTAAAACATTTCAATGCGAAAACAAATGCGATCATAATCGCAACCAATGTAACAACTGATCCAACGGCATAATGATACCAAGCCTCGGTATGAATGGCATATTTTCTAATCTTTCTAATCTTCAAGCGCATTGCATCCATCTTGATCTTGTGATCATCGACGACATCCGCAACATGCAACTCCAATATCATCTTCTCCTCCTCAATTTTTCTATTTTTTTTCTTCAACAAATTGTTTTTTTCTCCAACTAAATTTAACCTCTCGACAATAGGGTCGGTTGGAATTTCCGGTTCAACAACCTCCTAGATAAATAAAATCTATGTCACGTTGGTCGGCATAATTGTCATAAACAATAAATGAACCAATAGTTATGAAAAGATAATATATACCACATCTGAATCATAGGCAGGACGAGGGCCGACGGGGGCGGATACCAAAACCATCGCACTATATAAGATGCAATAATAAAAGTAAGAAAATTATACAAGTATCTATATAAACATACAAGTAAGAGTTTTTTTTCCTTTCAGAAAGAAGATAAGAACAAGAGGCTCACCACGGTGGTGCCGGCGACGAGATCGGCGCGGGCGATCGACGGCGGTGAAGACGGGGACGGGACGTGACGGACCGCTAAACCTAGACAAATATTGAGAAAAATGGAGCTTGGAGGTGGAGCTTGGAGAGGAGAAAACTTAAGTAGTGTGGCTCAGGCATTCCATCGAACACCTCGTGTGCATAGGAGGTGAGCTAGAGCAACACAAAGCTCTCTCCTCGCCGGCCACGAAAAACAGAGCAGTGAGAGTGCTCTGCTCGCGGGGTATATATAGGCAATTAATTGGTCCCGGTTCGTGGCATGAACCGGGACTACAGGGGAGCCCTTGGTCCCGGTTCATTCCCCCAACCGGGACCAATGGTGATGGACCAGGAGCAAGGCACATTGGTCCCGGTTCGTCCCACCAACTGGGACCAAAAGGTCCAGACGAACCGGCACCAATGGCCCACGTGGCCCGGCCGGCCCCCGGAGCTCACGAACCGGGTCCGATGCCCCCATTGGTCCCGGTTCTGGATTGAACCGGGACTAATGGGCTGGACCGGCCTGGACCATTGCCCCCTTTTCTACTAGTGGACCGCTCGGCACGGCGGCGCGGGGCTGCGGCGCTCGGGGCGGGAGCAAGGGGCTGCGGTGCTTGGGGCATGGTGGTGTGGTAGCGCGGGGCAACGGCTTGTACTACCGCTCGCCACCGTCCAGCATCTCGTGATCTGGCTGTGGCGGGCATCCTAGCTAGCCAGCCACTGCGCGCGTGTGCGTGCTGGCTAGCTAGTCAGCCAGCCGCCGCTGTGTGTGAGCCGTTGAATGTGCAGTCGTGTGCC
>NW_021258761.1:0-1479 GCF_002162155.2 Triticum dicoccoides | reverse complement strand
GGCGTGGAGGAGCGGCCGAGCGCGCCGTGGCGACCTGCTCCAGTGGCCTCACTACTAGGGAAAAGGCTAGCAGCAGCGCGGGTTTTAGACCTATCAGTAGCGCGGGGTGGTGCGCTACTGATAAGGCGCTACAGCTAACGAATAGCAGTAGCGTGCCTCCACCCACGCTACGGCTAAATCGACTTAGTAGCAGCGAGTTCCAGGAAGAGCGCTGCTGGTAATTAGTAGTAGCGCTTCTCTCTGCCCGCGCTGCTACTATTATTTCATATTTTATTTCTTTTTTATTTCATGTTGTATTCGTACACCTTTACACAATTTTTCATACAACAGGAATTTACAAATTGTTTTTACATCATAATGAGTTATTACATCACGGGGTGAAAGAACCGTGTGGACTAGTTTCAAGTGGACGGACATCCACTTGAAACTAATCCGCGGTTCTTTCACCCAATGATATAATAAATATCATCATCATCATCATATCATTAACAACTTATCATCATCATCATCATATCATTGGTCACTAGTCGTAATCACAAGTACTCCTCACATCTTCAACTCTAACACATTGTATCACATAATAAACATATTGTATCTCATAGGACCTACTACATTCTCTTAGGACCTACTATATTCTCTAAGGTAAAATAGCAAAAAAACAAGATAGCCCCTCGCTCTCCATTATGGAGAATGCAGATTATCCTGTCTCCAATTTTTGCCTTTCGCTTAATGTTGCTTCCAAGAACCTCCTTACGAATGTCCAAACATTTTTTCCACTTTTTGATTAGCATGTGTTCACCGGTTTCAGAAATTCGATATGCACAGGTGAGATCCGTATGATGACCTGGCTGTAGGTTCAGAACTTCAAGGCGACCATTGTAATACATCAGATGAGGCACACAATCCATCGGGATTTTCTGTTGAAAAACATAGTAATAACTTCGTAGTTAGCAATGATGTACTAGTTTTAGAAGTACGCAAAAGATGCACGGATGTCGTAATAGTAAAATATCTTACCAGGGTATCTCCATAGAAGTTATCGTGGTTCAACACGTGCACTAGTGGTATGTATTCACCATAATTTGGAGGAGTTCGATAATAGGTATTGTAATTCTTAAAAAAAGTACAATAAGCAATCAGATGATTTTTCTCCTTATAAGTTAATTCGGAGCCATCAGTGTAGTGGGTTTTGTCTACCATCTTCTGCACATTCTTTGAAGATTCAAAATAAGCTGTCAATGGAAATAAGCTGTCAACTATTTTGAAATAAACAATATAAATTAGTTAATAACTATGTTTGAGAAACTCACATTGCGGTAGAATCGGAAGTGTATCAACAAGAACCCAAATGTCCATATTGTCTTGCTCGATGTCAGGATCACCAAGATCCATGCTGACAATCATACCCTCATAAAAATCATACATTTTGCAAAGTGCTTCCCAATTTTGGCAATCAAAATGGGTTACGCTCTGAGAATT
>NW_021258760.1:0-693 GCF_002162155.2 Triticum dicoccoides | reverse complement strand
AATTTATCCAAATACTCCATGAAGATTGAGTTCATTAACCGAGAAAAGGTGGCTGGAGCGTTGGTTAAGCCGAAGGACATGACGGTGTACTCGTATTGGCCATAACGAGTAACAAAGGCCGTTTTAGGAATGTCCCCGTTTCTGATTTTGATTTGATGGTAGCCCAACCTCAAATCCATCTTGGAGAAGACTGAGGATCCAGCGAGCTGATCATACAGGTCGTTGATCCTGGGGAGCGGATATTTGTTCTTGATTGTGACCAAATTGACAGGTCGATAATCTACAACCATCCGGTCCGTACCATCCTTCTTCTTGACGAATAGGACGGGGCAAGCCCACGGAGATGAGCTAGGTCGGATGAAACCCTTTTTCAAGGACTCATCGAGTTGTTTCTTAAGCTCGGCTAGTTCTAGTGGTGCCATCTTGTAAGGTGTTCTAGCAATCGGGACGGTTCCTGGAATGAGGTCTATTACGAACTCAACATCCCTGTCAGGTGGAACACCTGGCAATTCCTCTGGGAAGACATCCGGGAAGTCACGGACTACCGAAACGTCCTCAAGGTCTGGCAAAGGGCTGGCGTTAAGAGAATATAATTGTCGCTTGGCTAATCGGGTCAAGACATTGACTATCTTCCCCGAAGGATGAGTGAGTTGAACAGTCCTAGAGAAGCAATCAATTTTGGCATGATGAGCT
>NW_021258759.1:0-1051 GCF_002162155.2 Triticum dicoccoides | reverse complement strand
TCCCCGACTGCCACTCATAAGGAAGACAATCAATAAATAAATCATGCTCCGACTTCATCACATAACGGTTCACCATACGTGCATGCTATGGGAATCACAAACTTTAACACAAGTATTTCTCAAATTCACAACTACTCAACTAGCATGACTCTAATATCACCATCTTCATATCTCAAAACAATTATCAAGCATCAAACTTTTTTTAGTATTCAACGCACTCAAAAGAAAGTTTTACAAACCTTGAATACCAAGCATATTAAGATTATTAAGAAAATTACCATGTTATTTAATACTCTCAAAATAATCTAAGTGAAGCATGAGAGATCAATAGTTTCTATAAGACAAATCCACCACCGTGCTTTAAAAGATATAAGTGAAGCACTAGAGCAAAACTATATAGCTCAAAACATATAAGTGAAGCACATAGAGTATTCTAACAAATTCCAAATCATGTATGGATCTCTCAAAAGGTGTATACAGCAATGATGATTGTGGTAAACTAAAAATCAAAGCCTCAAATCATACAAGACGCTCCAAGCAAAACACATATCATGTGGTGAATAAAAATATAGCTCCAAATAAAGTTACCGATGGAAGTAGACGAAAGAGGGGATGCCTTCCGGGGCATCCCCAAGCTTTGACTTTTTGGTGTCCTTAGATTATCTTGGGGGTGCCATGGGCATCCCCAAGCTTAGGCTCTTGCCACTCCTTGTTCCATAATCCATCAAAAGATTTCACCCAAAACTTGAAACTTCACAACACAAAACTCAACAGAAATCTCGTGAGCTCCGTTAGCGAAAGAAAACAAAAGACCACTTCAAGGTACTGTAATGAACTCATTATTTATTTATATTGGTGTTAAACCTACTGTATTCCAACTTCTCTATGTATTATAAACTATTTTACTAGCCATAGATTCATCAAAATAAGCAAACAACACACGAAAAACAGAATCTGTCAAAAACTGAACAGTCTGTAGTAATCTGTAACTAACGCAAACTTCGGGAACTCCAAAAATTCACCAAAAATAGGATGACCTAGGAAATTTGGT
>NW_021258758.1:0-1577 GCF_002162155.2 Triticum dicoccoides | reverse complement strand
ATAATAACCTTACTTAGCTTCAAAATGACCTATTCAACCCAGGCTAGCTCTAAAATGACCTATACTTAGCATTTTTTCCTCCAAAATGACTTAATATGCTTAGCTAGCTCAAAAATTACATAATAAGCTTAATTAGCTCCAAAATGACCTATTTAACCTAGGATAGCTCTAAAATGACCTATACTTAGCATTTTTTCCTTCAAAATGACTTAATATGCTTAGCTAGCTTAAAAATGACCTATACTTAGAATCTTTTCCTCCAAAATTAGTTAATATGCTTAACTAGCTCTAAAATGACATAATATACTTAAGAAATGACATAGTTTAGCTCCTAAATGACTTCACATGCTAAGCTAGCTCCAAAATGACATAATAAGCTTAATTAGCTCCAAAATGACCTATTTAACCTAGGATAGCTCTAAAATGACCTATACTTAGCATTTTTTCCTTCAAAATGACTTAATATGCTTAGCTAGCTTAAAAATGACATATACTTAGAATCTTTTCCTCCTAAATTAGTTAATATGCTTAACTAGCTCTAAAATGACATAATATACTTATGAAATGACATAGTTTAGCTCCTAAATGACTTCACATGCTTAGCTAGCTCCAAAATGACATAATAAGCTTAATTAGCTCCAAATGACATATTTAACCTAGGATATCTCTAAAATGACCTATACTTAGCATTTTTCCTCAAAATGACTTAATATGCTTAGCTAGCATAAAAATGACCTATTTAACCTAGGATAGCTCTAAAATGACCTATACTTAGCATCTTTTCCTCAAAAAAGACTTAATATGCTTAGCTAGCTCTAAAATGATATAGTATGCTTAAGAAATGACATATTTTAGGTCCTAAATGACTTCATATGCTTAGCTAGCTCCAAAATGACATAATAACCTTACTTAGCTTCAAAATGACCTATTCAACCCAGGCTAGCTCTAAAATGACCTATACTTGGCATTTTTTCCTCCAAAATGACTTAATATGCTTAGCTAGCTCAAAAATTACATAATAAGCTTAATTAGCTCGAAAATGACCTATTTAACCTAGGATAGCTCTAAAATGACCTATACTTAGCATTTTTTCCTTCAAAATGACTTAATATGCTTAGCTTGCTTAAAAATGACCTATACTTAGAATCTTTTCCTCCAAAATTAGTTAATGTGCTTAACTAGCTCTAAAATGACATAATATTCTTAAGAAATGACATAGTTTAGCTCCTAAATGACTTCACATGCTTAGCTAGCTCCAAAATGACATAATAAGCTTAATTAGCTCCAAAATGACATATTTCACCTAGGATAGCTCTAAAATGACTTATACTTAGCATTTTTCCTCCAAAATGACTTAATATGCTTAGCTAGCATAAAAATGACCTATTTAACCTAGGATAGCTCTAAAATGACCTATACTTAGCATCTTTTCCTCAAAAAAGACTTAATATGCTTAGCTAGCTCTAAAATGATATAGTATGCTTAAGAAATGACATATTTTAGGTCCTAAATGACTTCATATGCTTAGCTAGCTCCAAAATGACATAATAACCTTACTTAGCTTCAAAATGACCTAT
>NW_021258757.1:0-495 GCF_002162155.2 Triticum dicoccoides | reverse complement strand
TTGTATCGCCCACAACTCACTTGTGTTCCACTCGTGCATATGACATCTACGCATAAAACCAGGCTCGGATGCCACTATTGGGGAACGTAGTAATTTCAAAATTTTCCTACGCACACGCAAGATCATGGTGATGCATAGCAACGAGAGGGGAGAATGTTGTCTACGTACCCTAGTAGACCGAAAGCGGAAGCGTTATAAAAACGCGGTTGATGTATTCATACGTCTTCACGGACCGACCAATCAAGCAGAGAAACTACGGCACCTCCGAGTTCTAGCACACATTTAGCTCGATGACGATCCCCGGACTCCGATCTAGCAGGGTGTCGGGGAAGAGTTCTGTCAGCACGACGGCGTGGTGACGATCTTGATGTTCTACCGTCGCAGGGCTTTGCCTAAGCACCGCTACAATATTATCGAGGACTATGGTGGAGGGGGGCACCGCACACGGCTAAGAGATCTTGGAGATCAATTTTTCTGTCTTAGAGGTGCCCCCCT
>NW_021258756.1:0-1196 GCF_002162155.2 Triticum dicoccoides | reverse complement strand
CACTTTTCCCCGCAAGACTCGATCTCCTCCGTTGGATTTCTCGCACTACATGGTGTTTGAGAAATGGATGACCGAGACATAGCCTTTCAGAAGTGTTTGCACCTTACGATGAGTAGACAGTTACACCTACTTTCCCCTACATCTGCTAGTCTACCACTGTAAGAGTTCACACGGCTTAATCAACTATGCTAGAGCCCATAGTAGCTTGCGGCTGCACATGGAAGTTTCTAGCATGAATAATCTTATGATTCCTTTGAGCCTGGGTGGCAGTCCATAGGAAAATCACACGGAACCCCGGGATTTCCAAAAAAACAGGCAACACTGGACTCCCCAGGTGCCTCAATCCACCCACATGTGTATTAAAGTAGCCACCTTAAGTTGAACCATAATTAACAATCTCACATCTGTCATGAATTCACTCAAACCCAATCCACGTCTACTAGCATAGCATGGCAGTATGAGCATAACATAAAAGTAACTCCCAAGGTTTGAATGCAGGTCAATAGGTTCTTGCCTCATCAATTACTTCCCAATACCCACATGTTATCAAATCCTAACCGTGCAATGTTTGAGGGTGAAACTAATGCATAAAAACTGGGTATGAAAAGGGATATGATCAAACTGTGAACTTGCCTGTACGGTTGATGAAGATGATTCGCACTCATAACTCCTGATTGTTCTACTCGTCACACTCCGGTCAATCTATCGCAAGCAAGCAATTGCATACATAAGCACTCATGCAAAAGAATCAAAGAGAAGATGTCGGAAAACTTCGAAAACAAACAATTTACTCTTGCACCATAAAACAATTTCTAATAGTACCAAAATTAAGTGAATTTGGCCTTATTAGAAAGTTTAGGTCAAGATCTTCTATTTGCAAAAAGAATCAACTCAAACGGAGTTAAGAAACTCAAGAAACAGACGAAACAAGATCGAATACTAATCTGAACTAAACTCAATTTTTAAATTGTCAAAAACATGTTCAAGTTGGTTTACTAGATAGAGAGGATCATTACGAAGATTTAGGCGTTGGTTTCATCAAAAACAGAGGTACGGATAAAAAGATATGATAAATGTAGGCGCTGGTTTCATCTAATTTGGATGAACGAGTAAAAAATTATGGCTATTTGAAAAATCAGGACCAAGCTGTTTTACGAAAGAAAACGGGCTATGGCTAAAAGAATTATAGTCCAAAA
>NW_021258755.1:0-2366 GCF_002162155.2 Triticum dicoccoides | reverse complement strand
AGACAGTGAGTTTGAATAGCTTGTGCAAGCGGTAGTGGCCAGTAACTCCAACACTAAACCAAGACAGGATGTGTCACTATCCTGAACGTTATCTGCATTACTTCCTTTACCGTTGCTTAATAAGGCACTCTTCCCCAATATTCTGTCAGCATTCTAAAAGAAGAAACAAGCAGACACATAACAAGTATAGCATGTACTAGTATATGAAACTCATTTCGGTGAACCAGTTCATTAGTAAGGTGGACAGGATTAAACTACCAAGTCTTCTATTGCCAAGTACTAGTACATAATAAAAGCATCACACAAACATATATCTATGTCCTATGGTAGCAATGGAATCTTAAATTAGAACAGTTGTTCTTCAGGTTTAGGCACTTGTTCTACATGAACAGAGTACAGTAAGACGCAAGAATATAATACTTAAAAATAGAAAATGAGCTCATAGACCTTACCACATTCTTGGTTCGGGACCAGTACAGAACAAGGCGTTCCCAGTCATCGTCCAGTAAATGTGTCTCAGGAGAATGTAAGGGAATTTGATGAGTTTCTTTGCCAGTGAAGTACGTTTTCTTCAGGTAATTCCAATACTGCCACCAAGCATTCTTGAAGATAGCAGAGGTATTAGCACATGTTACCTCATCCTGAGTTTCCAAATCGGTCCTTCTCTATAGAGAAAAATGGGACAATTTGCTGTATTATTACCATCATGGAGGTAGGATGTATGGGACGAAGCAAAGTAATTGCCATGAATAACATTACTTACACATAACTCCTGGACAAACACCTGCAACTGGCATTTTCCTTCATCTTCAGTATAATATTTCCAAGATGGGAAGATACGCACATACGATTTAACAACATAAAATGCGATAGATGCTAAACTAAGACTAGCTGGTTGTGCTTCCTCCACAGGAATAGGCGTACTAACTGGTGGAGTTGGGGTTCGTCGTGATAGTACTGGCCCTATGGGCACTGGAGCTGCCTTACTAACTGCTCTTGTTTGGGAGCTCTGTGGTGGAGATGGTGTTGTGTCAACAGGAACTGGGTTACTATCGGCTGGGATTGGGGTTAGATTGGGTGAAGCTGTTTCTCTGTCCATCATAGTAGGGGTACAATCTGCGAGAGTTTGGGTTATGTGTGGTAGGGCTGGTTCTTGTGCATGTACAACCGGGGTGCTATCTCCACCAAGAGGTAGCACTGTTTTCTTTGAAGACCGTGTTTTTAGTCCGCTAGATACTGGCATCACCCGCTCCAATTCAAATGGCTGATAAACAAGAAACATAGTTGAATGTACAGACATTGTATGAGAGACATATGCAATAGATAGTGTGGAAAAAAGAGGGCATAAAATAGTTGACATGTATATTGTTTAATTAAAACGGATAACATGACAAAATTTCACATATATGATGTCTATCTAAACTGGATAGCATAGCATAACATAATTCAAAGATATGATGAATAACTAAACAGGATCGCATGACATAATTCACCTACATGTTATCTAAGTAATCAGGATCGCATCATTTAATTCACATATGTGATTTATATGCTAAACAGAGGGCATTCGATATGATGTCTGAACTAAGAATATGGTGTTGAATATTGTGTATATGATGTCTAAATTATGCAATGCAAGACACCGTATGCATGATATGAGCAGTATAACCGTGCCAAGTTAGAGCATACACCTCAGTGGGGGAATAGGACTGGTCATCTGTCTCTGAATCCATCTCTGAGGAGCTATCGGGACCCAACAAGAGATCTGCTTCGACATGTAGCACTGTCTGCTCTGAAGGCCCTGTTTTCACTCCATATTTTTCCATCTCCCACCCAAATGGCTGATTCACAGGAAGAGTAGTTTAATGTACAAACATTGTCGACAAATGGAAATGTAATGAAGAAAAGGATGGGCAAGATATCATTCAAATATATGATGCCTGGTTAAACAGGATGGCATTGCACATTTCACATATATTATGGCTGGCTAAAAGACATGAGACTGCATAATTCCCATATATGATATAGAAACTAAACATGTGGCATTATAGAACATGTCTAAACTAAGCAGATGACATATATGATGTTAAAAGTAGGCACTGCAAGGCAACATATGCATGATATGACTAACATCATCATGCCAAGGTAGAGCAAACACCTTGGGGGTAAATAGGAGTGGTCAGCGGCGTCTGAATCCGCCTCAGAACAGATATCTTCCTCTGGATTACAATCTGGAGAGGGGTGGGGAGGGTTTGCCATTGAACCCACCATGGAGCGATGTCTGCATGACATTGTATTGCCGCGCAAAACTCTTCTCTTTTTCTCTACATGTTCAGCATGACTGTGTACAATATCTGACATGCATA
>NW_021258754.1:0-934 GCF_002162155.2 Triticum dicoccoides | reverse complement strand
CTGTTAAGCCCAAAAAACCTCTTAACTCTGTTACATTTGCAGGAAGAGGCCATTGTTGCATGACTGGAGTCTTGCCAGGTTCTGTGGCGACACCATGACCAGAGATTACATGACCCAAGTAGTCAATGATGTCCTTAGCAAAAGAACATTTTGTCAACTATGCATACAATTTGTTTTCACGCAGAATACCAAGCACAAGCCTCAAATGCTTCAAGTGTGTCTCCAAGTCTGGGCTGTATACAAGTATATCATCAAGAAATACAATGACAAACTTCCTGGTATACAAGGCAAAGATGGAGTTCATTAAACACTGAAAGATGGCGGGTGCATTGGTCAGGCCGAACGGCATCACTCAAAACTTAACCGTGATGTGTTTTAAATGTTGTTTTTTCTTCATCCCCCTCATGCATGCGGATTTGATGATAGCCTGCACGTAAATCCAGTTTAGAGAACACTTTAGTGCCAGCCAACTCGTCCATCAATTCATCAGCAATAGGCAGTGGGAATTTATTTTTAATGGTGATATGATTTAGTGGCCTGTAGTCAACACAAAACCGCCAGGTGCCGTCCTTCTTTTTCACAAGTAATACCGGAGAGGCAAAAGGACTTAAACTTGGAGTGATCAGACCTGCATCCATCATTTCCTTGACTTGCCTTTCAATCTCGTCCTTTTGTAAGGGAGAATATCGGTAAGGCCTAGAATTGACAGGTTGAGCATTGTTTTGCAGTGTAATGGCATGATCAAAAGATCGGTGTGGTGGTAACGCCTTGGGCTCCTCGAAGACATCTTCAAATTCAGTTAGCAATTTCTGCACATCAGGAGCATTAGACCCTGTCACTTGGTCCGGCGGAGCAGGCTCAATCAGTGCCAACGCCCACACGTCGTTACCCACTAAAGATTTCCGAAGTTGGTCAATGTCCATGACTTGTAATT
>NW_021258753.1:0-766 GCF_002162155.2 Triticum dicoccoides | reverse complement strand
CCAAGATCTCGTTAAGCGTGTTAAGTATCCGCGAACGCCGAACAGGGCCAGGCCCACCTGTCTCCTAGGTGGTCTCAACCTGCCCTGCCGCTCCGCCACAAAGATCCACTCGCGGGTGCTCCACCAGCCGACCCGACTTTAGTCTCCACATGTATCATGTATAAAGTACATCGTATATACCCGTGATCACCTCCCAAGTGATCACGGCCCGATAGTATAGCACAGCAGTCGGACAAGAATGTAGGGCCACAGATGGAAATACTAGCATCCTATACTAAGCATATAGGATTGCGGGTAAGGTATCAATGACTGTAGCAACAATGACAGGCTATGCATCAGAATAGGATTAACGGAAAGCAGTAACATGCTACACTACTCTAATGCAAGCAGTATAGAGGAGAATAGGTGATATCTGGTGATCAAGGGGGGGGGGGCTTGCCTGGTTGCTCCGGCAAGAGAGAGGGGTCGTCAACTCCGTAGTCGAACTGGTCAGCAGCAGCGTCGGTCTCGTAGTCTACCAGAGAGAAGAGGGGGAAGAAATAATGAATACAGAGCAAACAAAGCATCACAAAATATAACAAGGCAATACGCGGTGTTCGGTGTGCCCTAACGCGGTAGTAGGTGATACCGGTGAAGGGGGGAAAACATCCGGGAAAGTATTCCCGGTGTTTCGTGTTTTCTGACAGATGAACCGGAGGGAGAAAGTTGCGGGTTTGATATGTTAGGGGTGTGTGGTGGACGAACGGGCTACGTATCCGGGTTCGTC
>NW_021258752.1:0-1209 GCF_002162155.2 Triticum dicoccoides | reverse complement strand
GTGTGTCCGAACGTCATAAATCGCACTCTATTGGATATGGTGCGGTCTATGCTGTCTCTTACCGATTTACCGCTATCATTTTGGGGATACGCTCTAGAGACAGCTACATTCACTTTAAATAGGGCACCGTCTAAATCCGTTGAGACGACACCGTATGAATTATGGTTTGGGAAGAAACCTAAGCTGTCGTTTCTAAAAGTTTGGGGATGCGATGCTTATGTCAAGAAACTTCAACCTGAAAAGCTCGAACCCAAGTCGGAAAAATGCGTCTTCATAGGATACCCTAAGGAAACCATTGGGTACACCTTCTACTTAAGATCCGAGGGCAAGATCTTTGTTGCCAAGAACGGATCCTTTCTGGAAAAAGAGTTTCTCTCGAAAGAAGTAAGTGGGAGGAAAGTAGAACTCGATGAAGTACTACCTCTTGAGCGAGATAGTAGTGCAGCACAGGAAGATGTTCCTGTGATGCCTACACCAACTGAAGAGGAAAATAATGATGATGATCAAGGTACTTCGGATCAAGTTGCTACTGAACTTCGTAGGTCCACAAGGACACGTTCCGCACCAGAGTGGTACGGCAACCCTGTCCTGGAAATCATGTTGTTAGACAACGGTGAACCTTCGAACTATGAAGAAGCGATGGCGGGCCCAGATTCCAACAAATGGCTTGAAGCCATGAAATCCGAGATAGAATCCATGTATGAAAACAAAGTATGGACTTTGACTGACTTGCCCGATGATCGGTGAGCGATAGAAAACAAATGGATCTTTAAGAAGAAGACGGACGCGGATGGTAATATTACCATCTATAAAGGTCGACTTGTCGCTAAGGGTTATCGGCAAGTTCAAGGGATTGACTACGATGAGACTTTCTCTCCCGTGGTGAAGCTTAAGTCCGTCCGAATCATGTTAGCAATTGCCGCATACTATGATTATGAGATATGGCAGATGGACGTCAAAACGGCATTCCTTAACGGTTATCTTAAGGAAGAGTTGTATATGATGAAGCCGGAAAGTTTTGTCGATCCTAAGAATGCTGACAAAGTATGCAAGCTCCAACGATCCATTTATGGGCTGGTGCAAGCATCTCGGAGTTGGAACATTCACTTTGATGAGATGATCAAAGCGTTTGGGTTTATGCAGACTTATGGAGAAGCCTGCGTTTACAAGAAAGTGAGTGGGAGCTCTGTAGCATTTCTCATATTATAT
>NW_021258751.1:0-386 GCF_002162155.2 Triticum dicoccoides | reverse complement strand
AGTAGCACGACGGCGTGGTGGTGGTGGAGGAGCATGGCAATCCTGCAGGGCTTCGCCAAGCACCGCGGGAGAGGAGGAGGACTTGGGAGAGGGGGAGGGCTGCGCCAGAACTTTGGTAAAGCTCCCATGCGCCTCCCCACTATATATAGGGGTGGAGGGGGCTGGTTCCTTGCCCTCCAAGTCCATTGGGGAGTTGGAAAAGGTGGGAGGAAAGAAATCCCATCATTTCCTTCCCCATCGATTATTATCCCCCCCTTTTTAGGGATCTTGATCTTATCCCTTCGGGATATGATCTTATTCCTTCTAAGGGGGAATCTTTGTGCACCTTGACCAGGGGTGTGGGGCCTTGCCCCCACTACCCACGTTCATGTGGGCCCCCCCATGCA
>NW_021258750.1:0-668 GCF_002162155.2 Triticum dicoccoides | reverse complement strand
AGGACATGGACTTCATCCCTAAAGATATCTACATGAGCATAGAGATGCGGAAAAATGAACAACCCAGTTCCATATCAACCTAGTTCAAAGATACAAGTATGACAAGTCACCAATAAGCCACCACAAAGAGCTAGTAGGTGGGGAACTATCCGAATTTTAGCGAAGCACTTGGTACAAGCTAAATCATGCTATTAGCTGGGCATATGCAGCAGGAACAACCAAACTTGAAGAAACTCATGCTAAAGAATTTAAAAGCTTCTGCAATACAAAGATGACAATTCACAATTCTTGCTAGTAAATGCATCAGATTTAGAATTCTTGTCAGAAGCACGGATACATGTTTAGAATTCCATTTTACTCAATCTTTGCTACAACTTTCAAGATGCCTTGAAAAAATTTACAAGGACACACTTGTGAAGCTTGTGACCACATTATGGGTACAAACATGTTTACCACAAACTCCACCTAATTCATAGTACTTGAAACTAAAAGTCCTGCATTCTTTCATTGGAAAAAAGAGAGATGCAGGCTGGTGCTTGTGAAAACTTATCCTAGGAGGCAAACTCTCTTTGAGAACTTTGTGTTAAAAAATGCACAGTAAAAAGTACACTGTAGAGGGGGAGAGGGGGAGAGGAGGAGGGGGAGCTCACGGGGGTGGTGGTGCTCCG
>NW_021258749.1:0-1570 GCF_002162155.2 Triticum dicoccoides | reverse complement strand
AGCTTCAGCTTGAGGTCTCTGACGGAGTCTTGCGCTTCGGAGAGCTCCCCAGCCTTACTGATGACCACTCCTTGCGCCTCCACCAAGGCGCTGTTGAGTGTGCTCTTCTCGTTGGACAGCTTGAGGGCTTGCTCCTTCAGCTCATCCTGCGCCACCTCCAACTCCCTTACCTTGCCGGCATGGGCCAGAGCCTGGGCATCGAGTGCCTCCTTGTGCCTCTGCTCCAGCTCGCGAGTCCGCCGCGCGACAAGGGCCTCGAGCTCCTCATCCTTGCCGCGGAGCACTGCGGCAAGCTTCGCCTCACGCGCGGTGAGGTCCTCTTCCTGGGAATCCAAGGTGGCCTGATGCTGGTTCCGGGCGGCCTCGGCCGCGGCAGCCAAGTTCGCCGCCTTTTCATGGGCCTTCTCGATGTCGGCCATCCTCATGGTGAGCTCCACATCGCGCTTGGCCAATTTCTCCTGAAAGGCCCTCTACTCCCCGCGAGCCTGGTGGAACCAGGTCTACATCTCGGCAACGCGCGCCTTGAAGTCCACCTCCGCGCTGTCCACCGTTGCCATCCTGGACTTGACCTTGTCCAGGCGAGCACGGTAGAGCACTTGGAGCTTCCGGAAATTGGCCCACATGGAACGAAAGAGCTGCTCTTCTGGAGAACCGTCACCGCCAACGCCCGGCTCATCAACTACCTCGAGCCCGATGGCGGCAAGCACCTCGCCGTCGAAAACTTCCCCTTCGGCGGGCGCCCGGCTTGACGCCCCTGGGAGGTGGACGAAGAGATCATAGCCCACCTTCAGATACCTGCCAGCGCCCGAGGTTGAGGAGGAGGGAGGCTGGCCACCCACCACCTCTTCCTTGGCGGAGGCCTTGCCGGCCCCACCGGCAGGTCCACTGCTGGTGCCCTTGGCAGAAGCCTCACCGGTCACCTTGGCGGCCCCCACTGCGGTGTCCTCGTTAGCATCCTTGGCGGCCTCCTCAGCAATGTTCCCAGCTACGGTATCCACGTCCTCCATACCTATTGAAGGAGGGCATGGGAAGCAACAGGAGCAATGAAGCCAAGAAAAGGATAAGGGAAAACAGAGACGAAGGACAGGCAACTCACCAGTGCCAGGCTGTGAAGCAGAAGTCCCCTCTCCGCTAGCATTTGGCGCCGTGGCAGAGCCACCAGCGCCCAAGTTCCCCTCTTCCTCCATGGGTGTAGGCTCCGTGCCTGATGCCCTTGCCGGGGACGCCCCCCGCGGCGGTGTAGTCGATGGGGGTGGTGTGTTAGGAGTAGCCCCCTGTGGCTCCTCCTGCTGCCGCTCCCCTCCTGCAAACCCGGCAAGGTCAGCATCATGGCATCGAGCACCTACCACATGTCGAGTAAGAAGAGGGTGACGAACTTACGCTGGGGGCTGCGCCGGGGGCTGCTGTCCGGGCTGCTCAGCACCACCAGTGGTGTCTCTGAAGCCCCAGCCGGGGGCTGGCTGCTCGCCGAGGTCCTCGCCCTCTTCGCCCTCTGGGCCAACGTCTCTGTCTCCCTACGGAAGCAAAAATGGATCAAGACAAGCGATCCAATTCGAGGAAATGGAAATGA
>NW_021258748.1:0-652 GCF_002162155.2 Triticum dicoccoides | reverse complement strand
ACCCTCACTACAAAATGTGCATTGACTTGCTAAGTTTTTCCTTACTATCTATCTTGTCCTTGTTGTTTTCATACATCCATCGTTCAATTTTCTTGATTTTCTCCTTGCTAGTTTTACACCATACATGACCATATTGAGATGTTCATGCATGCATGTATTGTCTATTAACTGCGTCACTAATTTTGATTAAATTTTACAAAATTACAGGGAGAATGTTAACGATATAAGAAAAGTATTTATTCCAAGCTGATGTTTCCATAAACTGTAGATACATGGAAAATATTTTAGTAGACTCAAACTTCATCGAATCCATTATTCATTGGAATTGATATCTGGAATTCAACATATTAAAATGGTAATACAAAATAGAACATAATTGTAATGCAGCATAATAAATGCAAATATATAAATGATTGATAACTTTAAAACTTCACATATAACTTTGTGAAATGTTTTGGATCATTTATGACCACTTTATTTGTCTAGGTGTTAGAAAAATAGTGTGCTGCCCTGGGGGATAGTTATCCCCCCACCATGGGGCCACCTTACGATCATTGCACCTTATTAGAATGTTACCAGTGGAAATATATATGGTCACACGAATTCCTAGGATGACATGGACAGTGGTTGCAGGACAACTACCCCCCCCCCC
>NW_021258747.1:0-570 GCF_002162155.2 Triticum dicoccoides | reverse complement strand
AGCAGGTGGCTCTTGGACGCATGCGGGTTCTCCATGTGCCGACCGCTCAGCAGTTTGCCGATGTGATGACGAAGGGATTGCCGACTTCTACCTTCGAGGAGTTCCGTTCTAGTCTCTGCGTTACTGGCGCTGCTTCGACTGCGGGGGGTGTTGAGTATATTGTGTACGTATATATTTGTGTGTAGGGCCCACCTCCTGTTTCCTTTGTATAGTTGTGGTTGTGGCCCACCTTTGTACTTATATATACGTGCCTAGTACACCGATCAATACATTGAGATTGCACAGCCCATATCTTGTCCTTCTACAGCATCCACCGGGTAGCAACGAAACCACTCACGTCGCTCACCTTGAGCTAGCCCAGCACCCATAGTGGCCAACAGGTGTGCTAGCATGTTACATTCTCGGGGCGCGTACAACAGTTGTGCATGAATAAACTGGGTCCCTAGCTTATCTTTGATTTGTGTGAACAAATTACCGAGAGGAGCCAGATCATAGTTGTTGGAGGTAAATGATTAATACTCCCTCCGTCCCATAATGTAAGACACTAGTGTCAAAAAGTGTCTTATATTA
>NW_021258746.1:0-387 GCF_002162155.2 Triticum dicoccoides | reverse complement strand
ACTATACAATGATCCAGAAGAGGCACTAGGGTTAGGTGGCGCCAATCAAAGGAACAACTACTTGCCACGACACTCCCTTGTCGACAAGATATTGTCGTCTCCCGGGCGAGTGCAATGTTCCCCACACCACGGTCTTGCCTCGATACCTCCCTATATGGCGCTGAGAGAGAGAGAGAGAGAGAGAGAGAGAGAGAGGGAGAGAGAGAGAGAGAGAGAATACGAATGCTCAAATCCGGATTTCACTAACCGCTGAAGGGACGAAAATAAGGAAAACGATTTAGATCAACTGGCTGATAATACCGAACGCATCAGCCGCGTTCGAGCATGAACCGCGTCCATTGGGCCATGCACGCCTCTTCTTCCACAACCTTATCTCTTTCCATCTTC
>NW_021258745.1:0-435 GCF_002162155.2 Triticum dicoccoides | reverse complement strand
GGCGCTTGGGGGATAAGCGAGTTTTACCAGGCTAGTGGGGGCGCATAGTTTCGGCCACCCTTATAAGGGGATAAGGTTTAACCTTTTTCTACCCACGCCTTCTTCCTCCTTGCTCATCCATTCTTGCGCACTCGAGATCCAACGCCCAAGTCCACATCCTTCTGCTCAACCTTCTCCAAACATGTCCGGAGCGGGAGGCAAGTGGATGGCTTCCTCCGTTACGGAGGGACACATCAAAAAGCTGCGCAGAGCCGGATACTTAGCCGCGAATATCGCGCATCGGCTACCCGCTTCGGGGCAGATCGTCCCTACCCCGGAACCTCACGAGAGGGTAGTCTTCCTCCACCACTTCCTCCGCGGACTGGGGTTTCCCCTCCATCCATTCGTCCGTGGTCTTATGTTCTACTACGGGCTGGACTTTCATGATCTGGCCCC
>NW_021258744.1:0-1888 GCF_002162155.2 Triticum dicoccoides | reverse complement strand
CCACCCCACGCCGTGCCACCGTGTCCAGGAGCTCCGCCGCTGTCCACTTCATCGAGCAGCCGAGCCCCGAGCGCTCGCAACGCCCGAGTCCACCGCACCGACCTCGCCCGAGCTCACCGTCGCCGGAGATCCCCTTCAACGCCGTCGTCGCTCCGGTCCATCTCCGGCCGCACCAAGGACTCCGTCGCACTCACTGTGAGCTTAGCCATCTTCCCCTCCCTTCCGTTCTTGCTCCCGAGCCGTGTAGCAACCTCCCGGAGCTCAACCGCACCCACCGCCGTGGAGCTCGTCGCCGACGTGCTCCCGGTCATCCTCCGGCCACAAACTGGTGTCCATCATGCTCACCGTGTCACTTAGCATCTAGCTAGCCACTCCCCGAGCCTCACCGACCCCTCTAGCGTCAAGTTCGTCTTCGGCCGAACCCCGGTGGCCGCCAAATTCGTCGCCGGCGCCAACTCCGGCCACCCCGACCCCAACGGACTCCGCCAAGAGCTGCGGTTTGTCCTCAGCTCCACTCCGGTGGTCTCCGCGGCCCATTTGGTGACCGAAATGGCCAAAACCACTCCCGCCGCCGCGTCGGGCTCGCCGGCGGCTAAACGCCGGCGTCGCTGGCTTTGACTTTGACCATGGGTGGGCCCTGGTTGACTCCCCTGAGTCAATGACAGGTGGGGCCCAGCCCTGTTAATTAAACAGGATTAGTTTTAATTAAATTTTAATTAAAATAATCACCCTGACATGCGGGACCCACTGTCAGGTTTGACCCAAACCTGTTTCGTTGACCTGCTGACGTCACACTGACGTCAGGCTGACGCAGTAATTGATTTTCTGGATTTAATTTAAATCAGGAAATTCCAGAATATTATTTATACTTCAAAAATTCATAACTTTTATTCTGTAACTCCAAATTGGACAAATTATATATGAAAAATGATCAGAAAAATCTAATCTATCCATCTGTACTATTTTCATGCATGATCAAACAAGTTAAATTGATGTTTCAAGCAGAACAAGGAAAAGCACTTTAAAAGGCCATATATGAGTTTGAACTTTGAATCAATGATTCAAATTAGTTCAAACCCATCTGTTCCTAGTTGCATTAGCCCAATACACTCATTTTGCCATGTCTCATTTTGCCATATTGTTGCATACTGTTTGGTAATGTTTGTGTATCGGTGCTCTCTGCGGCAGGTTCTGCCCCCGAGGAGTACCGTGATAACCCCGACGAAGAGCAATACCAGTGCATCGAACCATCAGGAAAGCAACCAACCATTTGATCATATCGATACAATCCCATGTTCTCGCTCCTGCTCTCTTTTACTGCATTAAGACAACGCGTTTCAAACTGCTGTGTGCTACGGTAGTTGAACCCTTTTCCTCTGCATGACCTGTCATTGCCACAGTAACTAGATGAAACCCACTAGCATGTGTAGGAGTTGTTTGAGCCATATGTATGTGTTGTTCCTACCTTGCTATGCCTGCTATGCTTAGAGTCGTGTCAGGTCTGGTTCATCTGGGTGATGGGCTAGAGTGAAATGTTTATGTCGGTAATGAGAGTGGTGTGGTGAACACGATTTGGTAAAGGTATCGATGAAAGGCCATGTAGGAGTACATGGTGGGTTGTTTCATTGAAGCCGACCTTAAGCACTGAGATCTGTATGCGTGATTTAAGATACAGCTACTACCATGCATTGGGCCCTGAAATATGACCCCGCTCGACTTCTTATTCACCCTAGCTCTCTGTCCAGGAGTTGCAAGTAGTTTCTGGTGTTTGTAGCCTACTGGAGGCCGTGGACAGCGCTGACCGTAGGGGTGGGCTGTGATGCGGTAGGTACGTGGCACGGTGTACCGAATACCCGTTAGGTATCTCGGGAACCCTGTTCACATCGTT
>NW_021258743.1:0-407 GCF_002162155.2 Triticum dicoccoides | reverse complement strand
TGTTTCCAGGGAATGAAGCCGAGTGGCCTATGTTTTGCTGGAATGTTGATTCATTTCCGTTCCGGCAAATTTCAGGTGCTCGATTTGTCCACTTTATAGCAAAGGTCATGCCGAAATTTTTCATGAATTTCGGGATTACTAATGCTACAAACTAAGACATATCGAGTGCCCGGGATTTGCCGCACCTGGAAGGAATCAATGTTCCTGCAAAACATAGGCCTTTTTTATGTCATTATTCATTTTATTAGGTCTAGAATTAATTGACTAGATTTAATCATAGGAAACATGGCTAGCAACGATGAAGGACAGGGTTCTGGTGATTGCGATGACGTCTACCTAGCAGCAGACGAATATTTGAACCTTGGCAATGATCAACGGTTGTTGTTTCTAGGCCCACCTGTCACATC
>NW_021258742.1:0-395 GCF_002162155.2 Triticum dicoccoides | reverse complement strand
CCTCCTCCGGTGTCTATATAAACCGGAGGGCTTTAGTCCGTAGAAAACAACATACATTACAACAATCATACCATAGGCTAGCTTCTAGGGTTTAGCCTCCTTGATCTCATGGTAGATCCACTCTTGTACTACCCATATCATCAATATCAATCAAGCAGGAGTAGGGTTTTACCTCCATCGAGAGGGCTCGAACCTGGGTAAAAACATCATGTCCCTTGTCTCCTATTACCATCCGCCTAGACGCACAGTTCGGGACCCCCTACCCGAGATCCGCCGGTTTTGACACCGACAGCTTGCTTTACTAGGGTTGCTCTCTTCATTCTCTCATCCTCTCTAGATATAAACAAGACAGCGGTAGCGACATTTTCTCTCTGCTCACCGCTGGTCACAGATCC
>NW_021258741.1:0-612 GCF_002162155.2 Triticum dicoccoides | reverse complement strand
TTTTTTTATTAAATGCGCGGATTCTTAAGAAATTCATGAAATTTTTCTTCAAAATCGATGAAACTTTTTGCCAAAATCCATGAACTTTCATTCAAATTCATGAGTATTTTGTCAAAATCGATGAATTTTTATTCAAATTTGTGAACTCTTAAAAAAATAGATGAAATACTTTTCGAATTCGAATAACTTTTTTCAAATTCAATGAACTTTTTTCAAATTGATGGAACTTTTTTCAAATTTGTTGAACTCTTTCAAATTCAACAAAAGTTTTTGCAGGTTTGATGAACTTTTTCCAAACCTGATGATCTTTTTTCAAAATCGATGATTTTTCTAAATTTTTTGTGAACTTTTCTTAAAAATTGATGAATTTGTTTTCAAAATCGATGAACTTTTCAAGTAGTTTTCAAACTTAAGTTAACATTTTACTAAAAACAATATTAACTAGTGCTGTTTTCTACTAATAGATAGCAAAATGTGTTTAGTGCATTGGTTGTTCCGTTAGTCTGCAAGACGTGATGTACTGAGATATAATCCCAGCTCTCCCACTATTTTTCTGCATGTTTTCTTTTTTGAACACGTAATGGGCCGACCCGCTATGCAACGCTTGCGAGC
>NW_021258740.1:0-804 GCF_002162155.2 Triticum dicoccoides | reverse complement strand
AGATCCCGCAATATGGATCGAAGATTTCCTTCTCCACATTCACATGGCCCGCGAAGACGATCTACACGCCATCAAGTATCTCCTCCTTAAACTCAAAGGACCGGCCCGACATTGGCTAAACAGCCTGCCGGAAAATTCCATTGGTAGTTGGGAAAACCTGGAGGACGCGTTCCTTGACAACTTCCAGGGCACATATGTGCGACCACCGGATGCCGATGGCCTGAGCCACATTACCCAACAGCCAGGAGAGTCAGCCAGGAAATTCTGGACTCGGTTCCTAACCCAAAAGAACCAAATAGTCGACTGTCCGGACGCTGAAGTCCTGGCGGCCTTTAAGCATAATATCCGTGACGAGTGGCTCGCCCGACACCTCGGCTAGGAAAAACAAAAGTCCATGGCGGCCCTCATGACACTCATGACCCGTTTTTGCGCGGGCGAGGACAGCTGGCTGGCCCGCAGTAGCACCACGCCTATAAATTCCGGCACCTCAGATGTCCGCGACATAACGGCAAGCCACAACACAACAGACATAAGCGACGGAACAACGGCGACAACACTGAAGAAACGACAGTCAACGCCGGATTCAGTGGGTCCAAATCCGGTCAGCGGAAAAAGCCGTTCAAAAGAAACAATCAGGGACCATCCAGTCTGGACTGCATACTTGAACGATCGTGCCAAATTCAGGGCACCCTGGATAAGCCAGCAAACCACACTAACAGAGACTGCTGGGTGTTCAAATAGGCCGGTAAAATAAACACCGAAAACAAGGACAAGGGGCTGCACAGCGACGATGACGAGGAGCCC
>NW_021258739.1:0-424 GCF_002162155.2 Triticum dicoccoides | reverse complement strand
GCTCCTCCCCTCCCCTACCTCTGCCTAGAGTTCTTCAAATTTTAATTGCATCAAATTAGTTAGGGTTCATCTATTGCATCAAATTTCGGATTATCCGCTACCACTTTCCACCCCTAGGTTCATCAAATTAGATGGTAATTAGGGTAGTAGTTCCTAGGTACTAATTAGTTAGTAAGAACTAGGTACTAGTTTATTTTTATTTATAGTAAGTTTATTTTTAATAAGAACTAGTTGAATTAATAGAACTAGTTGAACATGTCACATTTGTTGTTATTTTTTTAGTTAAAGCAATTTTCCCGCATCGACTTCGACGATGCCTATCCCGCATCCTCGTCGTCGACTCGGCGGAGGACACCTGCTTGACCAGATGGCCCATGTCCGGGACTGGGCTTAGCCAGGCTGGTACTGGGAGGCGCTAACTACC
>NW_021258738.1:0-407 GCF_002162155.2 Triticum dicoccoides | reverse complement strand
GTGCTAAAATCCCTGGTCCTACAGCGGGTGGTGTTGCACAGTGACGGCGAGATTCATCGGTGCCCGAAGGGTCCAGAGCTTCAGATCGGGTTTCTGCAACCGGTTGTAAAATTCCTCTGACACTCCGGGATCAGGATGGGGCGCGCGAAGATGTGCGTGGATGAAGGTGACATACCTAATTTTCTTGCTATGAACGGCGATGTGTTGCAAAATCGAGAAGACACGACAGAACTTAAAGGTGACATGGAGGATCTGCGCAAGGATGTCCATGCTATCCATCTCAAGCAGGACGCCATTGCCAAAGTGGTGACGGGCGTGCAAGCCGCCATCTCTGTCCCGATTCAACAGTTGGCAACTATGGCCGATGTGCTCAAGAGTTTTGTTATCCAGTCGATCCAGTGTGTGTG
>NW_021258737.1:0-410 GCF_002162155.2 Triticum dicoccoides | reverse complement strand
AGGACACAAAGGGTTTTATCCAGGTTCGGGCCGCGAGGATGCGTAATACCCTAGTCCTGCTTTATCTGGTCATATTAGTGTTCTTGAGCTTTTGAACTAGCTACAATGTGTGCCTTGTCCAAAAGTCTGAATCCTCTCTCTGTGTGCCTTGGGCCTCCTTTTATACAAAAAGGGGTTGCCACAGTGGCACACAGGAGGTGGCAAGCTACAGTGGTATGAGCTTATCACTCGATCAACGTAGCACAAGCGCATTTAATGTGATGCCTACGTGTCCTTTCGCTTTATTGGGGTCAGCAACAGAGGCTATCCCGTCCTTGGCCGCTTCCCCTCGCCTTGCCATGCGTCTGGGCCGACAACGCATGCAGCACCATGCTGGCCAACCAACTGCTGTGTTGGCAACGTGGTAGGCT
>NW_021258736.1:0-386 GCF_002162155.2 Triticum dicoccoides | reverse complement strand
CACTTGCGAAGTTGTGACACGTGAAACACATCATGCACATTTGTGAAGTTGGATGGAAGCTCAAGTTGATAGGCGAGATCGCCTCTTTTGCCAATGATCTTGAAAGGACCCACGTATCTTGGGGCAAGCTTCCCTTTGATACCGAAGCGACGAGTGCCTTTCATTGGAGAGACGGAGAGTTATACATGGTCTCCGATCTCGAAAGCCAAGTCACGGTGCTTGCTATCATAGTAACTCTTCTGGCGCGATTGCACGGCTTTGAGATTTTCACGGATGACTTTACACATTTCCTTAGCCTCTGTGATTAAGTCATTGCCAAGAAGTTGGCGTTCACCAGTCTCTGACCAATTGAGAGGAGTACGACACTTTCTGCCATAGAGAGTCTC
>NW_021258735.1:0-784 GCF_002162155.2 Triticum dicoccoides | reverse complement strand
GGTGGCAGGGTGATGAAGATGACTATGAAGTCGTCGTGGGGGCCTGGCAAGAAATGAGGAAGGGCAACAAGACAAGTACCACCGCGGCGAGGGCGGGCGAGAAGACGAAGAATCTCCAGGACATGATCACGACGGTTGACGGTGTCCTGGACTAGGGGGTACTCACCACGTCGTCTCCTGATCAGGTGGATTGGGCCGAGGATCCCCATGGCCGTATACTCATGGGCCAGTCCGAACAGTTGCCGCATACAAGGAAGATTCCACAAGACTTGGCGATCAAGACAAGGACTCCTCCCCCACCGGCGTATCCGGCTAGGACTCTTGTTATCCTAGGCCTCTGGTGCATTATATAAACCGAGGCCAGGCTAGTCGATAGAGATATACAACACAACCATTACAACAATCATACCATAGGCTAGCTTCTAGGGTTTAGCCTCTCTGATCTCGTGGTAGATCAACTCTTGTACTACCCATATCATCAATATCAATCAAGCAGGACGTAGGGTTTTACCTCCATCAAGCGGGCCCGAACCTGGGTAAAACATCGTGTCCCTTGTCTCCTGTTACCATTGATCCTAAGACGCACTGCTTGGGACCCCCTACCCGAAATCCACCGGTTTTGACACCGACATTGGTGCTTTCATTGAGAGTTCCGTTGTGTGATCGACGAAAGGATCAATGGCTCGACCGCAGGTCAACTGCGACTTTGGCATCTTCGTCACCAGCTCGACTGGTCACCTTGGTTCGACCAAGAATTGCGCCCCGTGTTCGGATCACCATGTTC
>NW_021258734.1:0-1156 GCF_002162155.2 Triticum dicoccoides | reverse complement strand
TCAATAAGATCCGTCACAAAAAAGATCTTAATAAGATGATTTGTGCTGAGTACCACCATTCGACACTATCCAATGTATCTATTTATCTTTATTTATGAAAGAAGATTCGTCCGGCTACCTACCTCCCTTGCCGCCCATTATAAGAGATATGATACATATCCGTAGCTCTGTGGATGCCATATATACTTCCTCTTCCCATGCCACTAGTTAAGTGGTCCGCTAACATACAACACTCCTCGCCCAAACAACATGTTACATCTCCTCCTCGTGTTATTGCCTTATCGATTGCTCTATTGTATGCATGGGAGGCGTCGGGATGTCCCCAATGATCTATCGCGTCCTCGCTCCTGTTGGCTACAAGTCCACAACTGGATCCTGGCAGCTGACATACAGAGCTGGTGAAACTAGTCGTACACGCACATCCGCCATCTACAACCGAGCTCTCTTGAACGATCGAGTCATGTGTCGTCATTGTCTGGTCCTTGGCGTGCTCGTACTGCCTTGCCAGCCATCATCGACAGTGCAGCTCCGTCTGCCTACATGGACGGTTGTGTGGAAGGAGCAGACCCGCATCTTCAAGGAACAGCTACATCTTCAGTGTGGTTGCAGGACGAAATCGAACGTACCCTCTTGCTTTTGTGTGTTTTCGGTATAGATGGCCCAAAAGAGGTGAAAATATAAGTCTTTCTAGAGATTCTACTATCGACTACATACCCAGTAAAATGAGTGAATCTACACTTTAAAATATGTCTATATACATCCGTATGTAGTCCATAGTAGAATGTCTAAAAAGACTTATATTTAGGAAGGGAGGGAGTAGTAGCTAGTATACAACAAGTCAATAAATACATACATAGTGTTTTTGGTGCTTTTAACATTCTCTATTGTCACTTGTATCCTAGTGTTGACGGAACAAGTTATACTATCCTGGCTGCAGTGCAGCAACAAGTTTTATCAGACTGCAGCCAAAAGTTTTATCAAACTTGGAACAAGAGGGGGTGCTCCGCCAAACCCCAAAAGCAAAGGGAAGCATGTACACGGTATAAACATGACAGAAATCTCAAGCGAAGGTATTAAAAAAAATGTCACAGCTGCACATCCTAGCTGCAATAATTTGAATGTGGTGTTTTGCTTCTTGTGTCTTAACATGAGACCA
>NW_021258733.1:0-1029 GCF_002162155.2 Triticum dicoccoides | reverse complement strand
CTAGGGCCGGCAACATCTATCTATAGTGATACTCCTTTGTTTGTACTAGTAATTTTGTTTGTACCCTTTCTTTTTTTTCAACCGTAAAAATGGATGTTTGGAACCGGGTCCGTTCTACTTCCTCCCTCCGTGTACACGGATCTTTTTTCAACCTGATACTAGAGGCGGCACATAGCGGGGTGATTTCGCGGATTCGCAAGTTTGGAAACGGGCAAAGGCCGCCCATTTGTAACCCTTCTGAAGGTGGAATGTTGTAATGCTTTCTACTTCCCCCGGCCCTCTTTTACTGCACGCTCTCTGTTATATTAATGGTTACCCATTTAGATTTTGATTTTTCACAAGATCTGCCAAATATATGATTTAAGGTGGAGTTCATTCGGTTTCTTGACAAGAAAGTGTGCTCTAGCCAAACAAATCAGTGGTGTTGCTTCAAAGCAATGCCGAACCTGGAGAGCCACCCTGGCTTCTATCAATGCTACATCATAACTGAAGAAATTATTTTGAATTTACCAGCTATGATCAATGCAGCTAGGGCCGGCAACATCTATCTATAGTGATACTCCTTTGTTTGTACTAGTAATTTTGTTTGTACCCTTTCTTTTTTTTCAACCGTAAAAATGGATGTTTGGAACCAGGTCCGTTCTACTTCCTCCCTTTGTGTACACGGATCTTTTTTCAACCTGATACTAGAGGTGGCACGCAGCGGGGTGATTTCGCGGATTCGCAAGTTTGGAAACGGGCAAAGCCCGCCCATTTGTAACCCTTCTGAAGGTGGAATGTTGTAACGCTTTCCGCTTCCCCCGGCCCTCTTTTAGTGCATGCTCTCTGTTATACTAATGGTTACCCATTTAGATTTTGATTTTTCACAAGATCTGCCAAATATATGATTTAAGGTGGAGTTCATTCGGTTTCTTGACAAGAAAGTGTGCTCTAGCCAAACAAATCAGTGGTGTTGCTTCAAAGCAATGCCGAACCTGGAGAGCCACCCTGGCATCTATCAATGCTACATCATAACTGAAGAAATTATTT
>NW_021258732.1:0-518 GCF_002162155.2 Triticum dicoccoides | reverse complement strand
CACGAGCCATCTATCTAGAACAAACATAGACAAGCAAAATACTATCAGGTACTAAGTTCATGATAAATTTAAGTTCAATTAATTATATTACTTAAGAACTCCCACTTAGACACACATCTCTCTAGTCATCTAAGTGATCACGTGATCCAAATCAACTAAACCATGTCCGATCATCACGTGAGATGGAGTAGTTTCAATGGTGAACATCACTATGTTGACCATATCTACTATATGATTGACGTTCGACCTTTCGGTCTCCGTGTTCCGAGGCCATATCTGTATATGCTAGGCTCGTCAAGTTTAACCTGAGTATTCCACGTGTGCAACTGTTTTGCACCCGTTGTATTTGAACGTAGAGCCTATCACACCCGATCATCACGTGGTGTCTCAGCACGAAGAACTTTCGCAACGGTGTATACTCTGGGAGAACACTTCTCACTACTAGGGAAAAGGCTACTAGCAGCGCGGGTAAAATGGCTACTAGTAGCGCGGTACCCGCGCTACTAGTATCACGCTAC
>NW_021258731.1:0-692 GCF_002162155.2 Triticum dicoccoides | reverse complement strand
GCGTGTGCCGATTTTGGTCTTTTCCAGTCCGAGCTTCGGTCCGGTCTATTTCCTTAAACTATGAGAACTGCTGCATTTGAACTATTCTAGACTATAAGTTCAGCTATTTGAGTGCGATAGTTTTAAAATTACTATTTTTAGGTCGAATGTATATTCATAACATTTGATGGACGGCTACCGCATTCGCATCTGCGGACTGATCCCTGTCCGGTGATGGAAGCAAATTTGCGGCTCCCGTTGGAGATGCAACAACCCGAAGAAGCCCGGTGGAGCTTCCGTTCAATCCGAGCCGTCCATCGCGAGGTAAGCGAAGAAATCCAGCGCGTCCAAGTCTCGGCGTCGGTTCGCGACTGTCCCGCAGGCGTCGAATTCCTCGGAAGCACTCCTGACAAAACCCAACCTCGTCCCCACACAAAAATAAAAACCTAACCTCCTCCGCGCCGCCGCCACCTTCCCCCGCCGCCTCCAGATCGTCGCCGTCGCCATCGCCATCGCCGCCCCCGCGCCCCGTGCGCCCCCAGCCCCTCGTCTCCGGTGATCCAAAGGTACCGTCGCGTCCCATCCCCGGCTGCCACCGTCGCTCCACGACGCCCTGTCTCGCCCGACGGTGGCTGCGGCGACGTTTTCCGGCGATTTTTTTTCCATCGGGATTTCTCCGTTCGGATGTCGGCGTTCGACGCGTGCTCCGCCGT
>NW_021258730.1:0-543 GCF_002162155.2 Triticum dicoccoides | reverse complement strand
ATCTGTGGCAACTGGCGAGCCACCACCTCCAGGTCGTTCACTTGTGGTCCCGACCATCAACTCCTACGGATCAAATTATCACGCGGGCTGACTATTCCTACAAAGGTGCGCTCCACCACGTTCCCGGTACCCGGGCATGCAGCAATCGTGCACCTAAGGTTTTAGGGTTTATTTGTTAATGGTGCCTTTATGTAACTCTCATGTGTGCGAGACAGCGAGAGACCAATTGCGTGTGTGCGCCTCTTCTCTTCGTATATGTACTCCACCGTTTGTCTGGTGTCCAAAAAATCATACAGTGGTAATAACTACTAGCAAAGTGCCAATGCGTTGCCACACGATCAAAGTAGATTAATACATATTCACCGATTTGATAGAAAAAAGAGTCTAGTTTTGAAATACGTATATCACTAAAAATATGTTATGTTTCACTCAAAATATATTCCTTTGGCGGTTTTGATGAGATAAGGGAGGAATGTTGTTGGTTTCAAGATTCGAGAAGTGGTATATGTCTAATTTCTACTCTTACTAGCAAGATGCCCGTGC
>NW_021258729.1:0-821 GCF_002162155.2 Triticum dicoccoides | reverse complement strand
GGGGAGGGGTGCGGGGGGTCGGCGGCGGCGGTTGAGTAGGGGAATCGAGGGTGCGGGGGGTCGGCGGCGGCGGCCGGTAGACCGGGGGGTGCTCGGCGGCGAGGGGGACCGGATCTGGCGAGGTGGGATAGCGATCGAGATGGAGGGGGATCGAGATCGAGTGTCCATGAAATTGAAAAATATTCATGATAGTTCAAAAAGTGCCCATGAAATACAATCGAGAAATGAAGGCTACGATTTAAATACAATCGATCTTAGCTAGCTATCTGTTAACAATCTTCTTGCCCTTCTTTTTCGCAAATGGAGTTCTTCTGTGGAACGGACGTCCTTTAGGTAGGGTGGTCCTGCTTCTTCTTGTGGTGTATGCTGCTACTTCATCATCGTCGTCATGTTCAATCCTCGGGTCGCCGTACTTGTCGAAGTCTTGCTCATTGGCTACTCCATCCATTCCGATGATCTTCCTTTTGCCTCTCCTCACGACAACACGACTGGTCTTTGACGGGTCGGTAATGAAGAAGCATTGGTCCACTTGGGAAGCCAGTACCCATGGCTCATTTTTCGCGGTGACGTTTGCGCCCGCGGTCTTGGATTTGGCTTCGGGTATAACCATGGTGGTGAAATACCGGTCTTCTTTTAGGACGCTCTTGGCCCATCTGACACGGAACATCGGGACCTTCTCTCCAGCGTAGCTCAGCTCCCAGATCTCCTCGATCCTTCCGTAGTATCTGTCCTTGTCGTTACCGGTGTAGGATTCCATCGTTACCCCGGAGTTCTGATAACCATCGCTCTTCATGTCCTTGGCCTCGGTGTAGAATGTGTAG
>NW_021258728.1:0-574 GCF_002162155.2 Triticum dicoccoides | reverse complement strand
GAGTATCAGGGTTTCGGACGAGAACTCATCTGTTACATGAGCACTTCAATGTTTTTTAAACTTATTTGAACTCCGGACTTCTTTTGTGTTCAGTATGCAGCATTCAAAGCGACGTCATCAATTTCCAACATGTTCTGACATCATTTGTTGTTTTTCGGTCATTTACCTAATTGTTTAGAGAGCTAAATGACTGTCAAATTGAAAATCACTACAAAATGAATTTTGGAAATATTGAAACTAGGCATGTATCATCATTTCACCCGCATAGCATGTGCGAAAGAGTAGAGAGCGTCACGGCAAAAACTGGACGCACTTTGTGTACAAACTGGACAAACTCTTTCGGAGTATCAGGGTTTCTGATGAGAACTCATCTGTTACACGAGCACTTCAATGTTTTTTAAACTTATTTGAACTCCGGACTTCTTTTGTGTTCAATATGCAACATTCAAAGTGACGTCATCAATTTCCAACGTGTTCTGACATCATTTGTTGTTTTTCGGTCATTTACCTAATTGTTTAGAGAGCTAAATGACTGTGAAATTGAAAATCACTACAAAATGAATTCTGGAAATAT
>NW_021258727.1:0-411 GCF_002162155.2 Triticum dicoccoides | reverse complement strand
GAGAGCCAAACGCACGACGTAGATGTATGTGGAGCTGGGAAGGCTTATAATATGGTAGCAAAAAGGGTCAGCAATAATCAATTCAGAGATGCAAAGTTGAATAAACGCTCAACGACGGTACTGTGCTGGTCCTAGGCTAGACTGTGCTAGAGACGCGAGCCTAGAACACTAACAAAATCACGGCGCGGCACGTAAACAAGGGAAACGCACACTCTGGAATTTTTTTTCGCTCTTTTTTTTTTTTTTTGCGAAAAATCACTATAATGGCGAGTGTCTCAAAACTCTTCTTAGCTCAAACTGACAGGATGGGCACGAAATTTTTTTGACCAATTTTTTTTTTTGACTGCCCGGACCCAAAAACTGGAAACGGGTCAAAAAAAACTTCCTATAATGGCACCTGTCTCAAAACAC
>NW_021258726.1:0-789 GCF_002162155.2 Triticum dicoccoides | reverse complement strand
TTCCCGTAACCCTTGTCTAGCGTCTCTCGAGCGAACAAGGTGACTAGGGCTTTCCCAGACTCCTGTCGGCGCCTCTGCTGGTCTGCCTCGTCTCCTGTATCCTTAAGGTCATGGAGGCACGGAGGACCCCGCCCATTGTCGGTGAGAGCGATCCTACCCTGTTTTTAGGTAGTGTTTTGAGTTTGGTTAGGGTTTGTGTCTTGCTCAGAGAGACAAGATGGCGATGACTTCATATAGGTGAATTAATGCCCTTCCCCCCTAGCCCCCATCCCGGTTGTGCATCTAGCGCCGTCAAAGGGCAAGTAGAGGTGTGCTTTCGACCGATCTCATGGGATTCAGTCGGTGCTTGTCTTTCGTGGATTGGATCCAATCTTTGTCCATCTCCTATCGATCCTTCTAGATTTGGCCGGCCACCATCTTCATTCATGTGACTACAGGTTTGATTCTTCTAATCTACGCTTCTCTTCATCAGCGATTGTTATCGTTCTAGTGTGTTGATCTTGTGGGGATTTAGCACGGCGATTTCCTGACTATTTACAAAAAGGTTTGCCCGGCTCCGGTGAGTGAGGGGCGATGACGGTAGCGCACCTTCGGCATCACTCCAGTGTTTGTACTCATCGCTAGGTGGTCCCCGGACATGGTTGTAATTTTTTTATTTATGATTTTTTTGTATTTTCATGACAGATTATTAATATACTGGAAGTTTACCTGAAAAAAACCTGTCCAAAAATATGAGAGAAGTACATTTTCTTTGTATCTACACTCACACACACACACACACACACACAC
>NW_021258725.1:0-1090 GCF_002162155.2 Triticum dicoccoides | reverse complement strand
ACGGCAGAAGATATAGAAGAGATGAGCGTCATCCCCTATGCCTCAGCCATAGGTTCTATTATGTATGCCATGCTGTGTACCAGACCTGATGTAAACCTTGCCGTAAGTTTGGTAGGAAGGTACCAAAGTAATCCCGGCAAGGAACACTGGACAGCGGTCAAGAATATCCTGAAGTACCTGAAAAGGACTAAGGAAATGTTTCTCGTTTATGGAGGTGACGAAGAGCTCGTCGTAAAGGGTTACGTCGACGCTAGCTTCGACACAGATCTGGATGACTCTAAGTCACAAACCGGATACGTGTATATTTTGAATGGTGGGGCAGTAAGCTGGTGCAGTTGCAAGCAAAGCGTCGTGGCGGGATCTACATGTGAAGCGGAGTACATGGAAGCCTCGGAGGCAGCACATGAAGCAATATGGGTGAAGGAGTTCATCACCGACCTAGGAGTCATACCCAATGCGTCGGGGCCAATCAAGCTCTTCTGTGACAACACTGGAGCTATTGCACTTGCCAAGGAGCCCAGGTTTCACAAGAAGACAAGGCACATCAAGCGTCGCTTCAACTCCATTCGTGAAAATGTTCAAGATGGAGACATAGAGATTTGTAAAGTACATACGGACCTGAATATAGCAGATCCGTTGACTAAACCTCTCCCAAGAGCAAAACATGATCAACACCAGAATTCCATGGGTGTTCGATTCATCACAATGTAACTAGATTATTGACTCTAGTGCAAGTGGGAGACTGTTGGAAATATGCCCTAGAGGCAATAATAAAAGCATTATTATTATATTTCCTTGTTCATGATAATTGTCTTTATTCATGCTATAATTGTGTTATCCGGAAATCGTAATACATGTGTGAATAACAGACACCAACATGTCCCTAGTGAGCCTCTAGTTGACTAGCTCGTTGATCAACAGATAGTCATGGTTTCCTGACTATGGACACTGGATGTCATTGATAACGAGATCACATCATTGGGAGAATGATGTGATGGACAAGACCCAATCCTAAACATAGCACAAGATCGTATAGTTCGTTTGCTAGAGTTTTCCAATGTCAAGTATCTTTTCCTTAGACCATGAGATC
>NW_021258724.1:0-989 GCF_002162155.2 Triticum dicoccoides | reverse complement strand
TTTTTTTAAATATTCCAAAACTGACAAAAAATATTTGTGTGGAATTTTTGGAGTCCGTTTACTTACCGTATCACATACCTCCCTTTTTTATGATTCTGGGGTGTTTCGAAAGGTGTCCTCTATGTGTTCTTCCAGTGTCAATGTTTGGATGATATTGCTTTCCACGTTAATGGGTGTACCTGAGATATAGTGTTTTATTCGTTGCCCATTGACAACCTTCGGGTTAGTGCCTTCAGCATTATTTATTTTGATATCTCCAGATTGATAGACCTCCTTGTTGACATAGGGTCCTTCCCATTTGGAGAGAGTTGTACAAAAGAACATATTCTCCAACATTGAACTCATGCTTTTGGATCCTTCTGTCATGCCATTTTTTAACTTTTTCTTTGAATAACTTTGCATTTTCATCTGCCTGGGTTCTCCATTCATCTAATGAGCTAATTAATATCAAATAGCCTCTTTTCACCAGCAAGTTTGAAATCATAATGGAGTTCTTTAATTGCCCAAAATGCTTTGTGTTCTAACTCAAGAGGTAAATGACAAGCTTTTCCATAAACCATTTTATATGGAGACATACCCATAGGATTTTTATAAGCTGTTCTTTAGGCCCAAAGTGCATCATCTAATTTCTTAGACCAATTCTTTCGGGACCTATTGACAGTCTTTTATAAGATTAGTTTTATTTCTCTATTGCTAAGTTCAACTTGACCACTAGACTGAGGATGATAAATTGATGCAATTCTATGGTTAACATCATACATAGCAAGCATTTTATGGAAAGCACCATGAATAAAGTGTGAACCACCATTAGTAATTTAATATCTAGGGACTCCAAACCTTGGGAAAATAACTTCATTAAGCATTTTAATAGAGGTGTTGTGATCAGCACTACTGGTTGGAATAACTTCTACCACTAGTAGAAAACAGGGCTTACGTTCGGGGCAGATAAGCCCATTATTCCCGGTTACATCACGAACCGGGACCCATGG
>NW_021258723.1:0-393 GCF_002162155.2 Triticum dicoccoides | reverse complement strand
ATGTGCTCATTTGAAAGTACTATTAAGCGTTTTGATCTATCCTTATAGATCTTGATGCTCAATGTTCAAGTAGCTTAATCCAGGTTTTCCATTGAAAACACTTTCCAAATAACCCTATATGCTTTCCAGAAATTCTACGTCATTTCTGATGTCAACAACATATACTCATCAGAAATTCTATAGTGCTCCCACTCACTTCTTTGGAAATACAAGTTTCTCATAAACTTTGTATAAACCCAAAATCTTTGATCATCTCATCAAAGCATACATTCCAACTCCGAGATGCTCACTCCAGTCCTCAGAAGGATTGCTGGAGCTTTGCATACTTATTAGCATATTTCAGGATAGACAAAACCTTCCGGTTGTATCACATACAACCTTTCCTCAAGAATC
>NW_021258722.1:0-1455 GCF_002162155.2 Triticum dicoccoides | reverse complement strand
AGGAATAATTACATTTGCTAGTATTTGATTTATATGCAATTTGAGCACAAAAATAACACTTAGTTTGCATATGTAGGTGTGGTTTACTTAGTGCCTTCTAAATCTCCGTCGTAACCACCGTCGATCGCCCGCACCGTCCCGTCGCCGGCACCACCTTCTGGTGAGGCTCTTGTTCATGAATGTTTTACATTACCAAATTGATGTTTACGTGATTTAGATATATAGTTACTCGTATAATTATCTTACCCGTACGTTGTTTGTTATACATAGTGCCATGGTTTTGATATCCGTCCCCGTCGGCCCTCGTCCTTGTTATGATTCGGATGTGGTGTATTCTCTTTTAAAACTAGTTGTTGCATTTCGTGTTTATGACAAATTATGCCCATCAAGTTGACATAGATATTTTTATCTAGGAGGTATGTGAACCGGAAATTCCAACCGACCCTGTTGTCGAGAGGATAAATTTAGTTGAAAAAGAAAACGAGTATTTGAAAGAAAAATTGAAAAGAATTGAGGGGGAGAAGATGGAATTGGAGTTGCATGTTGCCGATGTCGTCGATGATCACAAGATCAAGATGGAGAAAATGAGGTTGAAGATTAGAAAGATTAGAAAATATGCCATTGATAGTGTGGCTTGGTATCATTATGTTGTTGGATTAATTGTTACCTTAATTGCGATCTTCATCGCATTTGTATGTTGCATTTAATTAAGTGTTGTATATGAACTTTATGTATGAACTTGTATTAATTTGGTCTATTCGGTGTTGTGTAATGAAGATGAGCCGACAATGGATGTATGATGACAGATGCTCTCCCGAGTTCATTAATGGCGTGCATACTTTTCTGCTTGCCGCTGAGGCAAACAAGCGGGCGGATGGTTTTATGCCTTGTCCATGTGCTGGCTGTAAGAATGGTCATAGTTACTCTACGTCAAGAAACATTCACGTCCACCTATTTGAGTCCGGTTTCATGCCCCACTATAATGTTTGGACCAAACACAGAGAAATAGGGGTTATGATGGAAGACAATGAAGAAGAAGAGGACGACGACGGCTATCCTGGCCATGGATTCCCTGAATACGATGATACAACAACGGGGGAAGAAGCTGAGCCGGCAATGCAGAAAGAAGCTGAAGAAGAGGCATCAGATGAGCCTGCTGATGATCTAGGCCGGGCCATTGCCGATGCAAAGAGAAACTGCGCAAGTGATCTGGAGAGGATGAAGTTGCAGCGCATGTTAGAGAATCACAAGAAATTGTTGTACCCGAATTGCGAAGCTGACAAAAAAAAGTTGGGCACCACACTTGAATTGCTGCAATGGAAGGCAGAGAATGGTGTATCTGACAAGGGATTTGGAAAATTGCTGGTAATGATAAAGAATATGCTTCCAAAGGACAACGAATTGCCCGAGAGTACGTATGAAGCAAAGAAGGCTGTCTGCCCTCTAGGGTTAGAG
>NW_021258721.1:0-501 GCF_002162155.2 Triticum dicoccoides | reverse complement strand
TGCTGTAATTTATTTTATTTGGCGTTCGATCTATCAATATTTATAACTCTCTGACGTCCGTTTTCCCATCTTGGGGCGCCGCTACCCGAAAGGGATTGACGACCCCGTTTACACGTCGGGTTGCAAGTAGCTGTTATTTGTGTGCACGTGCTGATTACGTTGTCTTGCTTGGTTCTCCTACTGGTTTGATAACCTTGTTTTCATATCTGAGGGAAATACCTACTGCCGTTCTGGTGCATCATCCCTTCCTCTTTGGGGAAATATCAACGTAGCTTCAAGCGACATCATGGTCACATGGGGTCACTAACAGTCTTGGTCTGACCAGATCTGGCCATGGCTATGGGCTTGGGACGGGCCAAGCCTTGCTAGGGTTTTGATGTCCCCATCCGATGATCTTGGACCAACATATGTTGGTGCAGGTGTGCGAGGTTGGAGTGTCGGACACCGGGACGATGACCCTGGATGGCAGGCTGCGTGTCTCACTTTCCATTGAGTAGCATG
>NW_021258720.1:0-407 GCF_002162155.2 Triticum dicoccoides | reverse complement strand
AAGAAACACTTCGTTTCATCCGGCTGAAAACCCTTTTTTAGAACAAAGGCTCGAGGATGAGCCCGGCTTTGAATTAACAAAGCCATCAACCAGCCAGGTATTACAGCCAACAAGTGCTAGCCCAACGCCACTTACAAAGAAAATAAAACACGAGTGGCCCAAAGATACATGGGTGCTGAAGAACACAACTTACAACTCAGTCCCAAACTACCAGCACCTAAACTAGTTAGAGATGAAGAACCGCTTGAAGAAAGGACCGCCCTTGAAGCTCGAAACACCGGCGCCAAAGAAAACATCAGCGACAATGGAAATCTTCTGGACACGGTATTTTCAACTAATTCTTCGCCTGTTTGGAAAGGTATTGAATATGGCCTACAACTAGTGAAAAAGGGTTTTATTTGGAGAAT
>NW_021258719.1:0-1131 GCF_002162155.2 Triticum dicoccoides | reverse complement strand
CTCTTTCTGACTACATTTGTTATTTTTCATGCATTTACTGATTATTTCTAGCTATAAGACTATGAAATTGAAAAGCATTTAAAATGAAATCTGAAAAGGTTCCAAGTTGACATGGTATCATCATTTCATCCACATAGCATGTGCGAGAACGTAGAGAGGGTTACGGCAAAAACTGGATGCACTTCGTGTACAAAACGGACAATCTCTTTCGAAGTATCAGAGTTTCATACGGAAACTCGTCTGTTACAAAGGGATTTCATTTTTTTGAACTTATTTGAACTCCATAGTTTTTCTGTGTTCAAAATGAACCATTGAAAGCCACATCATCAATTTACAACCCTTTCTGACTACATTTGTTATTTTTCATGCATTTACTAATTATTTTGAGCAATGAGACCATGAAATTGAAATGCATTTGAAATGAACTCTGAAAAGGTTCCAAGTTGGCATGGTATCATCATTTCACCCACATAGCATGTGCGAGAAAGTAAGAGGGTTACGGGAAAACTAGATGCACTTCGTGTACAAAACAGACAATCTCTTTCGAAGTATGAGGGTTTCATACGGAAACTCGTCATTTACAAAGGGATTTCATTTTTTTTGAACTTATTTGAACTCCATCGTTATTCTGTGTTCAAAATACACCATTCAAAGCCACATCATCAATTTACAACCCTTTCTGACTTCATTTGTTATTTTTCATGCATTTACTGATTATTTTGAGCTATAAGACAATCAAATTGAAAAGCATTTAAAATGAACTCTGAAAAGGTTCCAAGTTTGCATGGTATCATCATTTCACCCACATAGCATGTGCGAGAACGTAGAGAGGGTTACGGCAAAAACTGGATGCACTTCGTGTACAAAACTGACAATCTCTTTCGAAGTATCAGGGTTTCATACGGAAACTCGTCTGTTACAATGGGATTTCAGTTTTTTGAACTTATTTGAACTCCATTGTTTTTCTGTGTTCAAAATGCACCATTCAAAGCGACATCATCGATTTACAACCCTTTCTGACTTCATTTGTTATTTTTCGTGCATTTACTGGTTATTTTGAGCTATAAGACCATGATATTGAAAAGCATTTGAAATGAACTCTGAAAAGGTTCCAATTTGGCATGGTATCAT
>NW_021258718.1:0-585 GCF_002162155.2 Triticum dicoccoides | reverse complement strand
TTTCTGGCTATCCTATTTTTAGGTGTTTCTGAGTGTTTTGAGACAGGTGCCATTATAGGAAGTTTTTTTTGACCCGTTTCCAGTTTTTGGGTCCGGGCAGTCAAAAAAAAAAAATTGGTCAAAAAAATTTCGTGCCCATCCTGTCAGTTTGAGCTAAGAAGAGTTTTGAGACACTCGCCATTATAGTGATTTTTCGCAAAAAAAAAAACAGCGCAAAAAAAAGAGAGCGCAAAAAAAAAGAGCGAAAAAAATAATTCCAGAGTGTGCTTTTCCCTTGTTTACGTGCCGCGCCGTGATTTTGTTAGTGTTCTAGGCTCGCGTCTCTAGCACAGTCTAGCCTAGGACCAGCACAGTACCGTCGTTGAGCGTTTATTCAACTTTGCATCTCTGAATTGATTATTGCTGACCCTTTTTGCTACCATATTATAAGCCTTCCCAGCTCCACATACATCTACGTCGTGCGTTTGACTCTCCCTGGTAATCGCTCTATCCAAGCTTTGAGAGTTTTTGACTACAACGGTTGCCGATCACCGCCTGCTGCTGGGTAAGAACTGGTAAGAATTTGAGATTTGCTTGACGGATTTG
>NW_021258717.1:0-479 GCF_002162155.2 Triticum dicoccoides | reverse complement strand
GTCAAGGTATTTTGATTTTTTATTGACATGGACAAAGTAAGGGAAAACCTCCAACTTTAAGCTGGCTAATATAGGTTTACGATGGCGTCACTTCTCTCAATTGTTGTAATAAAAGATTTTGGTACTTAAAAACATCAATTTGGGTCAAAGAGTGGGACGGTGGGCAGACATTCATTTGCCAGTATGGTTTTTGTAGTGTTCAACATGTGTCCTATTATATCATCTAAGGTTGAACCTTCACATGTCACTTGCAGTATCTTATAAAAAATAGAACCTTATATTTAGTTCTTTTAGGAATGAAATGTTGGAGTGTCAAAGGATAGAACATATTACTATGTAAATATAACCTTAACCCAAAGAAAAAATCAGGTGGGTAATCTTCTTGCTACGTAGATAGATAGAGGTTGAAACTTAAGCCATTTTTTTGGCAAATTTTGAAGCTGGAGCCTGGTTTGGGCAAACACTAATGATGACATAAC
>NW_021258716.1:0-412 GCF_002162155.2 Triticum dicoccoides | reverse complement strand
AGACGAAGCAACAAAAGCGATGTTGGGGGACATAATCGCACAAGGAAGTGATCAAGTTGCGTCATTTCTCAACGACACCGATGGTCAGGAAGGACTGGGTGAAGAAGAGGGCTATGTTCATGATGGCTTTGGTCCATTAATGCCGGTACAAGAAGAGGGATATGTTCATGATGGCTCTGGTGACACAATGGAGGTACAAGAAAGAGACCGTGTTGACTGCTCCGGTGACCGAACCGAGTCCGCCCAGGTATATATATATTAGTTAAACCCGTGCTGACTAGTTAATTGATGCATCCATTGTTTTGGTATATGTACACATATTAATTAACTCTCGTCTTTCTTCCTTTTTCTAGCCCTCCGGATCGAGCACAACTTCGGTAAGGAGACGAGGCCCGAAGAAAAAGTTGAGCTC
>NW_021258715.1:0-1089 GCF_002162155.2 Triticum dicoccoides | reverse complement strand
TTATTTTCTCACCTTCACAGATGATTTAAGCAGATATGGGTATATCTACTTAATAAAACATAAGTCTGAAACATTTGAAAAGTTCAAAGAATTTCAGAGTGAAGTTGAAAATCATCGTAACAAGAAAATAAAGTTTCTACGATCTGATCGTGGAGGAGAATATTTGAGTTACGAGTTTGGTGTACATTTGAAAAACTGTGGAATAGTTTCGCAACTCACGCCACCCGGAACACCACAGCGTAATGGTGTGTCCGAACGTCGTAATCGTACTTTACTAGATATGGTGCGATCTATGATGTCTCTTACTGATTTACCACTATCATTTTGGGGATATGCTTTAGAGACGGCCGCATTCACGTTAAATAGGGCACCATCAAAATCCGTTGAGACGACGCCTTATGAACTGTGGTTTGGCAAGAAACCAAAGTTGTCGTTTCTTAAAGTTTGGGGCTGCGATGCTTATGTGAAAAAGCTTCAACCTGATAAGCTCGAGCCCAAATCGGAGAAATGTGTCTTCATAGGATACCCAAAGGAAACTGTTGGGTACACCTTCTATCACAGATCCGAAGGCAAGACATTCGTTGCTAAGAATGGATCATTTCTAGAGAAGGAGTTTCTCTCGAAAGAAGTGAGTGGAAGGAAAGTAGAACTTGACGAGGTAACTGTACCTGCTCCCTTACTGGAAAGTAGTTCATCACAGAAAACTGTTTCAGTGACACCTACACCAGTTAGTGAGGAAGCCAATGATAATGATCATGAAACTTCAGATCAAGATACTACTGAACCTCGTAGATCAACCAGAGTAAGATCCGCACCAGAGTGGTACGGTAATCCTGTTCTGGAGGTCATGCTACTAGATCATGATGAACCTACGAACTATGAAGAAGCGATGGTGAGCCCAGATTCCGCAAAGTGGCTTGAAGCCATGAAATCTGAGATGGGATCCATGTATGAGAACAAAGTATGGACTTTGGTTGACTTGCCCGATGATCAGCAAGCAATTGAGAATAAATGGATCTTTAAGAAGAAGACTGACGCTGATGGTAATGTTACTGTCTACAAAGCTCGACTTGTCGCAAAAGGTTTTCG
>NW_021258714.1:0-480 GCF_002162155.2 Triticum dicoccoides | reverse complement strand
ACTTTTTTTGGCAGCTTCGGCCTCGCAAGCCGCCTTGAATATTTGAAAGTGCTCTTCCATGATTGTCGGATTATACTTTACAATCTCGGAGTAGGGTTCCTTTTTTATGACAATCCGATATTTCACCCTTGATTTCCAGGCGGCCAACGCGTCGCTAAACTTGGTCATGGCGTGTTTGTTTATTTTCTTCATTGTCAGGTCCTTATCTGGATCTTTATAATCCTTTTCATTCTGGCCCGGGAACAAGAATATCTGGTGCAGCTTCTTTAGGAGTGAGGGCCTCATATTATCTATATTCTTTAATTTCGCATCATTGATGGTGGCGGTTTTCCATATGATGCCGCCTACTTGATTGGCGTAACATGCGCGCGCTTCCTCGGGCACGGTTGGCTCAAAATTGCCGTCATCCACCTCCGTGACCACCAGTCTAGTAGTCCTGAGCTTGTTAGGAAGTCGTTGCCTCTTTGCTTTCAGTTCTAT
>NW_021258713.1:0-396 GCF_002162155.2 Triticum dicoccoides | reverse complement strand
GGCATCCCAGACCCCTTGGCGGATTTCACCGTCCCGCAGAAGCGTGACGTCCTGAGGGCCCGGCACCGTTGGGACCCAGTGAAGAAGGTTTACGAGAAAACACCTGTCATTATGGAGTTCATGAGACTGCTGGTAATTTTAGTTTCTGATCAATTCGGCTGCACATGTTAGTCATATTTGTAAACGATCCTTGTGCCTTTTGCAGAGAGAGCAGCACCGGATTGCGGCCGAAAGTGACTCGCCGTCTGAGGCATTGGCGAGGCCCAAGTGGGACACTCCATTTAACCGGGCGTTGAACATATTGAAACGACAACCGGTGGATACTTGACCGTCGTATGGACGCGTGCACGGTGTCGGAGACGGCGCCACGTGGAAGAAGTACTACCGTGAGACCAC
>NW_021258712.1:0-470 GCF_002162155.2 Triticum dicoccoides | reverse complement strand
ATCAATACAACTCGTCAAGTTCTTATTCAAGGCCGTATAATTTCTAGTAATATCTCTAGTGAATCACTTGCACCTTTCAACTTTTCATCTTGGAAGCATAAAGTTTTTTTGTTGAATGTAGGCTTTGACACAACTTTTGATATAGTTGATTCGGGGTTTGTTGTTAGAGCCTTGGTACGTAAAGGAATCCATGTTCAATTCATAAAATTGATCTACGAATGCATTTTCTTTGTTTATTTTCTTTTTAGCACTAATGGTTAACCTTCCATAAATTTGATCTATAAATTTTCACTCTCTCTTCAAGATGTCTTCAGATTAAATAGTCCATGTGGTATTCAATTTGGTCCCTGATGCTTGCTAGCTCCAATGCTTAATTGGTAGCTAGTGGATGGGCCCAAAGAGCAAAATTTTGTAGCAAGTCGTAAAATTCTCCTCACTTTGAGAAATAGAAGTATCAATTCATAGTGATA
>NW_021258711.1:0-412 GCF_002162155.2 Triticum dicoccoides | reverse complement strand
ACGGTTCAAGACACACCTCTGAGTCCATTAAGGGCGTGCATGAATTTCTCGAAGTGGCTGAGGCAAACAAGCAGAATGGTTTTATGTGTTGTCCATGCCCTATATGTGGGAATACGAAGTCTTACTCTGACCGGAAAATCCTTCACACCCACCTGCTTTACAAGGGTTTCATGCCACACTATAATGTTTAGACGAGGCACGAAGAAATAGGGGTTATGATGGAAGACGGCGAAGAAGAAAAGTACGATGACAACTATGTGCCCCCTGAATACGGTGATGCTACTGAAGATCAAGAGGAACCAGACGATGTGCACGATGATGCTGCAACAGGCGAAGCTGCTGAAGATTAAGAGGAACCAGACGATGTGCCCGATGATGATGATCTCCGCCGGGTCATTGTCGATGCAAGGAC
>NW_021258710.1:0-2370 GCF_002162155.2 Triticum dicoccoides | reverse complement strand
CTCCGCGGTCCGTTTGGTGGCCGAAATGACCAAAACCACTTCCGCCGCCGCGTCGGGCTCGCCGGCGGCTAAACGCCGGTGCAGCCGACTCGGGTTTGACCACGGGTGGGCCCTGGTTGACTCCCCTGAGTCAATGACAGGTGGGGCCCAGCCCTGTTAATTAAACAGGATTAGTTTTAATTAAGTTTTAGTTAAAATAATCACCCTGACATGCGGGACCCACTGTCAGGTTTGACCTGGACCAGTTCCGTTGACCTGCTGACGTCACACTGACGTCAGGCTGACGCAGTAATTGATTTTCTGGATTTAATTTAAATCAGGAAATTCCAGAATATTATTTAAACTTCAAAAATTCATAACTTTTATTCTGTAACTCCAAATTGGACAAATTATATATGAAAAATGATCAGAAAAATCCAATCTACCCATCTGTACTATTTTCATGCATGATCAAACAAGTTAAATTGATGGTTTAAGCAGAACAAGGAAAAGCACTTTAAAAGGCCATATTTGAATTTGAAATTTGAATCCTTGATTCAAATTTGTTCAAACCCTTCTGGTTTTAGTTGCATTAGCCCAATACACTCATTTTGCCATGTCTCATGCATGCATCATGTTGTTGCATACTGTTTGGTAATGTTTGTGTATCGGTGCTCTCTGCGGCAGGTTCTGTCCCCGAGGAGTACCGTGATTACCCTAACGAAGAACCGTATCAGTGCATCGAACCATCAGGCAAGCAACCAATCATTTGATCATATCGATACAATCCCATGTTCTCGCTCCTGCTCTCTTTTACTGCATTAAGACAACGCGTTTCAAACTGCTGTGTGTTGCGGTAGTTGAACCCATTTCCTCTGCATGACCTGTCATTGCCACAGTAACTAGATGAAACTCACTAGCATGTGTAGGAGTTGATTGAGCCATATGTATGTGTTGTTCCTACCTTGCTATGCCTGCTATGCTTAGAGTCGTGTCAGGTCTGGTTCATCTGGGTGATGGGCTAGAGTGAAATGATTATGTCGGTAATGAGAGTGGTGTGGTGAACACGATTTGGTAAAGGTATCGATGAGAGGCCATGTAGGAGTACATGGTGGGTTGTTTCATTGAAGCCGACCTTAAGCACTGAGATCTGTATGCATGATTTAAGATACAGCTACTACCATGCATTGGGCCCTGAAATATGACCCCGCTCGACTTCTTATTCACCCTAGCTCTCTGTCCAGGAGTTGCAAGTAGTTTCTGGTGTTTGTAGCCTACTAGAGGCCGTGGACAACGCTGACCGTAGGGGTGGGCTGTGATGCGGTAGGTACGTGGCACGGTGTACCGAATACCCGTTAGGTATCTCGGGAACCCTGTTCACATCGTTCGGGGCCGTATGGGAAACCCCGGCCGGACTCCCTGCGGATGGAACCTGAATAGGCGATAAACCTGGACTAGAGGCTTAAGTGTTTAGGTAGGTCGTGGTCTACACCCACGTCGGCTTTCGCTTGAAGTCTGCCGAGCACATGTCGTGTGCAGACGCTAAGTGGTGGAAACATGTATGAAGAAGTACACCCCTGCAGGGTTAACATGATCTATTCGAATAGCCGCGTCCGCGGTAAAGGACTACTTGGTTGCCTATACAGTTCATAGACAAGTAAATGGAAACTGTTAGAAGCCTCAAGATAAGTGTGAGTGCCGAGGATGGCTCTTCCGTAGGAAGACGGAGGTGGATCCTCGGTAGTGTATTGAAGTGGTGAGTAGTGGACTCGTGTGCGCAAAACCATTTCAAGTTGGAGTATCGTAGGATAGTCTAGCCAAGAGTCAAAGCTGGCTTGCTGCAATAACTCCACCAACCCTTCTTGATACTATGCATGTATGTAGGAGCTGATGTAAGTCTTGCTGAGTACCTTTGTACTCATGTTGCTATAATCTACATTTTTTACAGAAGACGCTGCAACCCCTTCTGATGGGTTCTATGTAGACGTTGACATCAACGAGTAGGCTAAAGACCCAGGTGGTGACCCTGAGCTTGTGAAGGACCACGTAGTATAGCTAGGCTTTCCAAGCCTCTTTTATTTTACTAGTTGTCTGTACTCAGACAAGTTACTTCCGCTGTTGGTTTGTATGACTGTATGACTTGTATGTGGGGTCGTGAGACCCGTACCTTTGTGTATGTTATGTATGGCTCACTGAGCCTTAAATAAAGTACTTGTGTCATAGAGTCATGTTGTGATGCTTCGTTGTATTTGCACATATCGAGCATATTGTGTGTATGATTGAAATGCTTGGTATGTGTGGGATCTGACTATCTAGTTGTTTATCTTTGGTAGCCTCTCTTACCGGGAAATGTCTCCTAGTGTTACCGCTGAGCCATGGTAGCTTGCTACT
>NW_021258709.1:0-799 GCF_002162155.2 Triticum dicoccoides | reverse complement strand
GGAGCTAGCTTGCCCTTGACTCCGAACTGATGAGTGCCTCTCAAAGGAGTGACACGCAGATAAGCTTGTTCACCAGGTTGATAAGTTGAACCCCAGTGTTTTCGGTCATAGTTGCTCTTCTGGCGGGACTGGGCCGCCTTGAGATTATCCTGGACAATGCGAACCTGCTCTTCAACTTGTTGAATAATGTCTGGACCAATGAGTGCCCGTTCCCCAGTTTCTGACCAATTCAGAGGGGTTCGGCACTTACGTCCATAGAGCACTTCGAAGGGTGCCATCTTCAAGCTGGCTTGATAGCTGTTGTTATAAGAGAACTCCACATAAGGGAGAGATTCTTCCCACTTCTTGCCAAAAGAAATAACACAAGCTCGAAGCATGTCTTCAAGAATTTGATTGACTCGCTTGACTTGGCCTTGGGATTGGGGATGATAAGTAGTGCTCCAGGTAATATGAGTTCCCATTGCCTCTTGGAAACTATCCCAGAACTTTGAAGTGAATAAACTGCCACGGTCTGAACTGATCTCCTTCGGAATGCCATGGAGTGACACAATTCTGGAGATATACAAGTTTGCTAATTGACTAGCAGTGATTGTCTCCTTGACTGGCAGAAAGTGAGCAACTTTCGAGAATTGGTCGATGACAACAAAGATAGCATCGTTACCTTTCTGAGACTTGGGAAGTCTAGTGACGAAGTCCATTTGAATCTTATCCCACTTCCATTCAGGAATCGGAATCGGTTGTAGAAGTCCAGCCGGTTTCTGATGTTCTGCTTTGACGCGACGGCAAACGTCACATTCTT
>NW_021258708.1:0-1061 GCF_002162155.2 Triticum dicoccoides | reverse complement strand
CCTATTCAGGTTCCATCCGCAGGGAGTCCGGCCGAGGTTTCCCATACGGCCCCGAACGATGTGAACAGGGTTCCCGAGATACCTAACGGGTATTCGGTACACCCGGCCACGTACCTACCGCATCACAGCCCACCCCTACGGTCAGCGCTGTCCACGGCCTCCAGTAGGCTACAAACACCAGAAACTACTTGCAACTCCTGGACGGAGAACTAGGGTGAATAAGAAGCCGAGAGGGTCCATTGGTTTCGGGCCCAATGCATGGTAGTAGCTGATTCTTAAATCACACATACAGATCTCAGTGCTTAAGGACGGCTTCAATGAAACAACCCACCATGTACTCCTACATGGCCTCTCATCGATACCTTTACCAAATCGTGTTCACCACACCACTCTCATTACCGACATAATCATTTCACTCCAGCCCATCACCCCGATGAACCAGACCTGACACGACTCTAAGCATAGCAGGCATAGCAAGGTAGGAACAACACATACATATGGCTCAAGCAACTCCTACACATGCTAGTGGGTTTCATCTAGTTACTGTGGCAATGACAGGTCATGCAGAGGAAATGGGTTCAACTACCGTAGCACACAGCAGTTTGAATCGCGTTGTCTTAATGCAGTAAAAGAGAGCAGGAGCGAGAACATGGGATTGTATCGATATGATCAAACGGTTGGTTGCTTGCCTGATGGTTCGATGCACGGATACGGTTCTTCGTTAGGGTAATCACGGTACTCCTCGGGAACAGAACCTGTCGCAAAGGGCATCGATACACAAGCATCACCAAACAATGTGCAACAATATGATGCATGCATGAAACATGGCAATATGAGTGTATTGGGTTAATGCAACTAAAGTCAGAAGGGTTTGAACAAATTTGAATCAAAGATTCAAATTCTAAATTCAAATATGCCCTTTTAAAGTGCCTTTTCTTGTTCTGCTTAAAACATCAATTTAACTTGTTTGATCATGCATGAAAATAGTACAGATGGATAGATTGGATTTTTCTGATCATTTTTCATATATGATTTGTCCAATTTGGAGTTACAGAATAAAA
>NW_021258707.1:0-393 GCF_002162155.2 Triticum dicoccoides | reverse complement strand
TTTTTTTCTTTGGCCTTTCCTTTTTTTTCTTTTTGGCCTTTCCTTTTTTTATTTGGGGACAATGCTCTAATAATGATGATCATCACACTTATATTGATTTACAACTTATGAATTACAACCCAAAACTAGAACAAGCTATGACTCTATATGAATGCCTCCGGCGGTGTACCAGGATGGGCAATGAATCAAGAGTGACACATATAAAAAATTATGCATGGTGGCTTTTCCACAAATACGATGTCAAGTACATGATCATGCAAGGCAATATGACAATAATGATGCGTGTCATAATGATAAATGGAACGGTGGAAATTTATATGGCAATATATCTCGGAATGGCTATGGAAATGCCATAATAGGTAGGTATGGTGGCTGTTTTGAGGAAGATATAAG
>NW_021258706.1:0-1538 GCF_002162155.2 Triticum dicoccoides | reverse complement strand
AGTAAATGCATTAGTTCCCTTATCACCAGTTTTCTCTCTTTGAACAAGTAACATACAAAGCAAAATGCAGATTCCTTCTTGATACTATATTCAAGCCAGCTATGATTATGAAGCCACAAAGGATTAAATGAACGTTCTCTACTCCCAATTGTTCTTTTTTTAAAGTCATGTGCATAAGGTTTGAATGGCTTTTTAAGGATATATGCTCTTCGAAGTGCGTCTTGATCATTGATAGGATAACTTGCAATGGGTGGCCTGTCCCCGGGATCATGTTTAAGACGACTAAAATCATAAACCGGTGGTGATGGCGGTGACACATCCTCAGTTTGCTCTATGGTCACATTTGACATAGACAATGTTGGTTCTTCAATTTGCTCTTCGATCACAACCGGCATACACACAACTTCGCGGGTCTGCTCTTCAGCCACATCCGACATATTCTCTGCCTTCTTCTTCTTTCCTATCTTCATAGCTTCTCTTTGGAAAAGAGAAACAATGTCTGCTGCCCTCTTCATTCTTCAACAAATCTGCAAGAATACTACTTTCTATAAGTACTGCTTCCTATAAATAAAGCTAATTGAGGCAGAACATAGTGCAAAAAAGCAAACCCTAAATCATAAATTTGGGGTAAATCATGAATTTGGGGTATTTTTTCAGTACCTCACTACAGCCGGATTTGGAGGGGGGCGAGGGCAGGTCCACCAGGCAACCGCCCGACGAGCGGCGGCAGGGGCGCATGCAGCCAGACTCTGGTAGGGCGGCAGGGCCAAGGCACAGCCGCACGCTGGGACAGGGGCTCACCGCGCACGCAGGGAGATGCGCCTGGAGCCCTGGATCGAGGGCCGACCGGGCGGGCTGGAGAAGAGGCGGGAGCTGAGAGCTTCCTCGGCTGTTGGGCGGCGGCAAGGGCGGCGGGCGTGAACGGCGGCGAGGAACGGCGAGGCGAGGCGGCTATCAGGATCGAGGCGTCGAGCAGGTGCGAGGGAGCAGTGGGCGTCGGGGAACTAGACGCAATTTGGATATGGACCTGGTCTGTTTATTGGGCTGTTTTTTTTCTAGCCCATTTATAATCTATATGTATATGGGCTGTCTCAGAAACCCAGGGTGGGCCGCGGCCCACCCTGGCCACCCTGTACATCCACCACTGCATGCCGCATAGCTCCGCACCGCTCTCCATGGCAGGACGCGACCACCGCACTCGCCCTGCCACAAAATGCATCGGCTACCGTTGGGCACATCGGCTAACCCAAACGAAAAAACGGATAAACCCGTCCGCTCGACCGACCTAAACGGATAAGACATTGGCAAAACCAGACACGATTTGGATTGTTGTGTTGTTGCTCTCACAACACGCAATAATGTAGCCAAGCGAGAGAAATGGAGCAGAATGGTGTACAAGGTGATAGCAAAGGATGATGGTTCAGAATTTGAGTGTGGCTGCCGACAATTCTAGCACATAGGTGAGTGTGAGTGATGACAATTCTAGCACACAGGAACATTATGCTGCCATGTACTAAGGATAATTTCCTACTCCCTCC
>NW_021258705.1:0-447 GCF_002162155.2 Triticum dicoccoides | reverse complement strand
ATGTCAATCTTTCTGTCAGTCGACTGGTCGACTGGACTTCACAAACCGGTGGGGGCACGCTGAGTGCACCCACTGGGTGTAGTCCCCAAGGCTAAGGTCGACTGCTGGCAGTCGGCCTTAGGCTTTATAATGTCAATCTTTCTGTCAGTCGACTGGTCGACTGGATTCCACAAACCGGTGGGGGCACGCTGAGTGCACCCACTAGGTGTAGTCCCCGAGACTGTGGTCGACTGCTTGCAGTTGATCACAGTCTTAGAGAATGCATCTCACACACTTTTTTTTTGAGGTCGACTGGTCGACTTTGTCTTCAACAGGATTAGTGGGGGCACGCTGAGTGCACCCACTGGGTGTAGTCCCCGAGACTACGGTCGAATGCTTGTATTTGGCTGTAGTCTTAGAAACGTGTGCTTATCCCTTTTTCACTCGGAAGTGATTTATATTTGACAT
>NW_021258704.1:0-407 GCF_002162155.2 Triticum dicoccoides | reverse complement strand
ACTTACTGTTTTGGGGTCCCGAAGCGTTTTCCATATTTGTTGAACCCCAAGATGCCCTTATGTGTCGGACATCAACACTGGCAGTTTTGGCTGATTCTGGCCTGTTTGATGAACTATTACTCACTGTTTTGGGGTCATAGAGTGATTTCCACGATTAACGAACCCTGGGTGCGTTTATGTGTCGGTCATAAACCCTCGTTGTTTGGCCGATTCTGGCCCGTTTATTGGATTATTACTCACTATTTTGGCGTCCCGAAGGAATATCAATAGTTGTTGAACCCCAAGGTGCGCTTACATGTCGGTCATCAACATCGGCAGTTTTGGCTGATTCTAGCCCATTTCATAGATTATTACTCACTGTTTTGGGGTCCCGGACTGGTTTCCATTATTAATGAACGCTGGGGTGC
>NW_021258703.1:0-1148 GCF_002162155.2 Triticum dicoccoides | reverse complement strand
CGGCTTGATAATAGGATGCAACATAGCAGCAGGAGCCAATTGAATATCACCAAATTTTTGACAAGCTTCGCACCCTTTATAATATCTGAAGCAATCATTAATCATGGTCGGCCAATAAAACCCAGCACGTCGTAATAACCATTTCATCTTAGGAGCCGACTGGTGAGTACCACAAATGCCCTCATGTACCTCTCCCATAGCAACTCTTGCTTGATCCTCATCCAAGCATTTTAAAAGAACATCATCAACTGTTCGGCGATAAAGGTCATCGTCCCTCATAGTATATTTAAAAGCCATACGCCGAACAGCCCTGTCCACCCTTTCACTCGGATTGCGCAAGTAAGCAACAATGGGCTTCCTCCAGTCGGAATTGTCACCTGCACTAGATTTTTTGTTAATGGCCGAATCAGTGGGTTCAGGTTCGGCCTCTCCCATATTGGCAAGACAAGACATCGGTCTTTGAGAGATATGAAACATGCCACGATCAACATGATATCCAGATGCTTGCTGCGCCAACTCATTTGCTTTCCAGTTGTCATGTCTAGATATATGTGCAATGCTAAAACAATCCAAAGTAGAAATTATATCTAGACATTTATCAAGATAAACATTAAGTGATTCGTCAAAACACTGAAAGATTCTAGATATTTGCTGCACTACTAGTAAGGAATCACCATAAGCCTCAATATGTGTAACACCTATAGCAAGTAACATCTCTAGACCGAATAACAATGCTTCATATTCGGCTTGATTGTTTGTGCAAAAATATTCTAAGCGGCATGAGGCTTCAAAAACAGCACCATGAGGAGATATATAAACAATACCAACACCTTGGCCATTGCTACAAACTGAACCATCAAAATACAATCTCCATGGCACTAATGAAACAAGGTTCATATCAACATCATGCTTGTCATTAATCCGATGTTCAACAATGAAATTAGCAACAATTTGGCCTTTCATGGATTTTAGAGATTCATAAGCCAAATCATACTCAATCAAAGTATAAGCCCACTTGCCAATTCTACCACTAAGAATTGGCCTATGCAACATGTACTTAATGACATCGGTTTGACAAGCTACTACACAAGCACTCGGCACTAGGTAATGTCTCAATTTTGTGCAAGCGTAATATAAGCATAGACATA
>NW_021258702.1:0-450 GCF_002162155.2 Triticum dicoccoides | reverse complement strand
TTGTACCCTGATCATCATCAATACAAAGAAGAGGTTGCTACACAAACGCTACAGACCATGGCAGGGTACACACTCACGCATGCAAAGGGGTACAGAGCATGCACGCATGCACACATGCACATAGCACCCAACAAAGCCAGCACTCACGCATTTACGCAAACAGTTTCTGGGCACGGCGAGGAAAGTCACGCCGACATCTCTTCCGAGCTCCAGATTGCAGCATGCATGAGAGAAGAGGATCAACATTAGTCGCTACCCCTGTTCGTGCAGCCGCCGGCACCCCAGTAAGTCACACGCCGGCCATACGCACGAACAAGCAAGCACTTCAGGAGCCCTGCTAGCAAGCCACATGCACACGTTCCGCCAACCTCAGCAAGCCGGAGCCCTTACCCGAGGGAGCGTGCATGCAGCACCAGCCTAGCAAGCCGGAGCCCTTACCCGAGGGAGCGT
>NW_021258701.1:0-1312 GCF_002162155.2 Triticum dicoccoides | reverse complement strand
GAATAAGGGGACACGATCTCTGCTTCGACAAGACGTGCCAAGGAAACCGCCTCGCTAAATGCGCTGAGGTGGGACAGTAAAACGATTCGAATAAAGGCTTGGCCGTGGCATGATGTCACGCTGCGGAATACGTCAGCAGATTAGATTTGTGCAAATATTATTCTCTCTACGGTGGTATGTGGAACTTACTTTGCAGAGCCGGACACTATCCTTGTGTTCAAAATCTTCTATGAAGTATTCGGAGGAGGAACCTGCCTTGCAATGCCGAAGACAATCTGTGCGTCGGACTCGTCGTCATTGAAGCCTGGTTCAGGGGCTACTGAGGGAGTCCTGGATTAGGGGGTGTCCGGATGGCCGGACTATAACCTTTGGCCGGACTCCTGGACTATGAAGATACAAGATTGAAGACTTCTTCCTGTGTCCGGATGGGACTTTCCTTGGCGTGGAAGGCAAGCTTGGCGATACGGATGTGTAGATCTCCTCCCATTGTAACCGACTCTGTGTAACCCTAGTCCTCTCCGGTGTCTATATAAACCAGAGGGTTTTAGTCCATAGGACGAACAACAATCATACCATAGGCTAGCTTCTAGGGTTTAGCCTCTCTGATCTTGTGGTAGATCTACTCTTGTACTACCCATATCATCAATATTAATCAAGCAGGAGTAGGGTTTTACCTCCATCGAGAGGGCCCGAACCTGGGTAAAACCATCGTGTCCCTTGTCTCCTATTACCATCCGCCTAGACGCACAGTTCGGGACCCCCTACCCAAGATCCGCCGGTTTTGACACCGACAGGGGTCGTTCTCTCTGACTCCTTCTCGGCGGCCAAGGCGGTCGCCGAGTGTCGAGTGCGTGATAGGCGGCGGAGTAGGATGCCTCTCCCCGCGAGGCGAAGGAGAAGGCGGGTTGCCTTGCCGCTCCACCGCTCAAGGGCGGCTGTCTGCGTCACGCTCGATGGAGAGGTGAGTCCGACTGCGGCTGGCAGCCGGCTCATTGCCTCTTCTTCTACGGGCGCCACCAGTCGGCGTCCGGGATGTCCCGTCATGATCCTGGTGAAGGGGTGGTTCATCGTTCCGCCAGACAGGCACTTCGGCATGGCAGCTGGCTTCGTGCTGCGCGGCGGCCGCGTCAAGGAGCTACTGGACTCACTCCGTCATGTGGCGACGCTCGTCGCCCTCGTACTTGTCCAGCTCATCCGTCACCGCCTGGGCGGCCCATATGTTCTTCATAGGCATGGCATAGACGAGACGATCCGTCCCGAACATACTGGCGATGGTCGCGCCACACTGCCGGATCGAGCTGATGCGGCTAGG
>NW_021258700.1:0-404 GCF_002162155.2 Triticum dicoccoides | reverse complement strand
TTGTTTATTATCAAACCTTTGGGAGTTACTTCTACATTTGCTTATATTGCTATGCTATGCTAGTAGACATGGATTGGGTGAGTGTATCCATGACACATGTGAGATTGTTAATCAATGGTTTACTTAAGGTGGCAACTTTAATACACATCTGGGTGGATTGAGGCACCCGGGGAACCCAGTGTTGCCTGTATTTTTGGAAATCCCGGGGTACCGTGTGATTCTCCTATGGACCGCCACCCGGGCTCAAAGGGATCATGAGATTATTCATGCTAGAAACTTCTATGTGCAGCCGCAAGCTACTATGGGCTCTAGCATAGTTGAGTATGTTGTGTGACCTCTTTCAGTGGTAGACTAGCAGATGTAGGGGATGTAGGTTGGTACTGTCTACCCAGAGTAAAGAGTTA
>NW_021258699.1:0-1506 GCF_002162155.2 Triticum dicoccoides | reverse complement strand
GGATCGATTTGATCTAGAGGAGGTTTTGAAGAGGTCGTGGCTGTGAAAGCTAGTCTGGTCGGCGGGATCTTGTATCTGTGATCGGGCGGAACGTGACAGCAGGGAGCAGCAAGGCGATCTGGTCCAAGACTGGAGGAAATCTATCTACTACATACGTGACAAGGAGTGGAGCGATGGTCGTTCTTTTCCATCCGACCATTTGTACCAGCCATCCTCATCCAACCTCAATAAAACATGTTCGGTGCAACCACCACATATTATAGCCCTTCTCTTGCGTAGGGTGACACGATTACTAACTCACTGTTACACCAAATGTCATAGTAATTTCCATTTCTAATGGTTCCTCAGCCGTCAGACTGTTTGGTATAACCTTAGAACAAACTTTCCACAGTGCTTTGCTGTAGCATATAGTTTCTCACATAAGGTTCCAATTCTAGATTGTGAACCATACATTGGTGCACATTTACCTGGGCATGTTTAAAATATTTGATGTCCATTAATGGTTGATATTATAACTTAAACTTCCTCTAAATAAGGGTAGAAAATGTTCAATTCACGTAATTATTCTATGCCGCGTTTGGATGTCCGTATTAGAGCGTCGAATCATGAATTGTAATTGATGTATGCAGATATCACCGTTTGGACGTCACATGTATTTGGTAATGGAAACGCAACTTAATACAATGCAGTATAAGCTTCACTTACGCACCCTCCCCAAGCGATTCGGAGCTCGCTCGCTCGCTCCGTCCATATTGCCCTGAATTCGCCCCCACAATCTCCATATGCCCACCCCTTGAAAGAAAATAGAAGAAGCTCCTTCACTTACTCCTCTTCCGGCGACCCTCTCCCCGCCAGCAATATACACTCGGTGAAGCCTTATTAAAATTTGGTTCCTCACTGTAGCTTCAAAGGTCCCCGCCACCTTATTATCTTGTTCCTCACGGCCACGTCCTTCTCTTCTTCCCCGAGGCTATCTCCCGCTCTTCTTCCTCACGGCTGGCTCTCCCTGTACTGCATGTAGAGACAAACTGGCCGGGGGAGAACCAATGCCAACAACATTCTTCACAGAACTTGTGTGGATCTGGCCCTCAATCTGAACTAACGACGACGTGGGATCGCGGCGGGGTGGAGGAGCAATCTGCATGCACTTGAGGTAAGGAGCTCGCTGTGGAGAGCACACAACTTTGGTTCCTCCGCGTTTGTTTATGCGACCAGGGGAGGTCAACGCGGTAGCAAGCAAACAAGGCATTGCTCGCGGGACAAGAAATTAAGGAAGTAGATGGGTGGAGGAGGATGGGGATAAGGTAGAGGATGAGAGAGGGACACGCAGTCCCAGTCCACAGGGTGCTCGACGGGAGCGGCCGATTCTTTCCAAAAATCCGGAGGCTGGATTAAAATTGTTTTCCATGAATGCAACTCATTTGATTGATGTTGTTTGAGTATGATAAGTGGGACAGAACTAGATGGATCAGTACCACACATGTGCGAGGAGTGGACACGTCCTGA
>NW_021258698.1:0-384 GCF_002162155.2 Triticum dicoccoides | reverse complement strand
GAGGTGCCATACGTTCGGTACTTGGATCAGTCGGATCGTGAAGACGTACGACTACATCAACTGCGTTGTCATAACGCTTCCGCTTACGGTCTACGAGGGTACGTGGACAACACTCTCCCCTCTTGTTGCTATGTCATCACCATGATCTTGCGTGTGGGTAGGAAATTTTTTGAAATTACTACGTTCCCCAACAGTGGTATCCGAGCCAGGTTTTATGCGTAGATGTCATATGCACGACTAGAACACAAGTGAGTTGTGGGCGATACAAGTCATACTGCTTACCAGCATGTCATACTTTGGTTCGGCGGTATTGTGAGATGAAGCGGCCCGGACTGACATTACGCGTACGCTTACGCGAGACTGGTTTCACCGTTACGAGCACTC
>NW_021258697.1:0-1014 GCF_002162155.2 Triticum dicoccoides | reverse complement strand
GTAGAAACTTTATTTTCTTGTTACGATGATTTTCAACTTCACTCTGAAATTCTTTGAACTTTTCAAATGTTTCAGACTTATGCTTCATTAAGTAGATATATCCATATCTGCTCAAATCATCTGTGAAGGTGAGAAAATAACGATATCCGCCACGAGCCTCAATATTCATCGGACCACATACATCGGTATGTATGATTTCCAACAAATCTGTTGCTCTCTCCATAGTACCGGAGAACGGTGTTTTAGTCATCTTGCCCATGAGGCACGGTTCGCAAGTACCAAGTGATTCATAATCAAGTGGTTCCAAAAGTCCATCAGTATGGAGTTTCTTCATGCGCTTTATACCGATATGACCTAAACGACAGTGCCACAAATAAGTTGCACTTTCATTATCAACTCTGCATCTTTTGGTTTCAACATTATGAATATGTGTATTACTACTATCGAGATTTAGTAAGAATAGACCACTCTTCAAGGGTGCATAACCATAAAAGATATTACTCATATAAATAGAACAACCATTATTCTCTGATTTAAATGAATAACCGTCTCGCATTAAACAAGATTCAGATATAATGTTCATGCTCAACGCTGGCACCAAATAACAATTATTTAGGTCTAATACTAATCCCGAAGGTAGATGTAGAGGTAGCGTGCCGACCGCGATCACATCGACTTTGGAACCGTTTCCCACGCGCATCGTCACCTCGTCCTTTGCCAGTGCCCGCTTATTCTGTAGTCCCTGTTTCGAGTTGCAAATATTAGCAACAGAACCAGTATCAAATACCCAGGTGCTACTGCGAGCATTGGTAAGGTACACATCAATAACATGTATATCACATATACCTTTGTTCACCTTGCCATCCTTCTTATCCGCCAAATACTTGGGGCAGTTCCGCTTCCAGTGACCAGTCTGCTTGCAGTAGAAGCACTCAGTTTCAGGCTTAGGTTTAGACTTGGGTTTCTTCTCTTGAGCAGCAACTTGCTTGCCGTTCTTTTTGAAGTTCCCCTTTT
>NW_021258696.1:0-408 GCF_002162155.2 Triticum dicoccoides | reverse complement strand
CTGCACGCATCTTTTTAGCACGACAGTCAAGCAAGACGACTTCTGCGGCGCATCCCTCCGTTGCATCAGCAGGAGAAAACAAGCAAGAAACGTTACATCCATACTTAAAAGGCCACTCCCCTTCAACCACACGAACACCTACTATTGTGGCCTGGATTGCTGGAGCAACTCGCCCAAGGCTTATCTTTGCTGTACAACAGGAGTTGCGGATCTGCATGGTGTCACACCACTTAATAGAGCGGTAACTTTGGTTGGCAGTGAACGATGTTGTATGTTCAAACTGTGCTCCATACTTCAATTTCAGGTCAATTTGAAACAAAACAGGTTCGCCAGCCACAATTGCACGAGACGGGCCAATCAAGTGCAAAAACGGGTCCTGCAAGCATCATATTCATCAACGTCAGTCAC
>NW_021258695.1:0-399 GCF_002162155.2 Triticum dicoccoides | reverse complement strand
TCTATGAAGGTCATCTTAATCGTCATGATCCTTGGCTTGATGACTACAAGGAGTCTCTTAAAGAGATGACCTTTCCACCTGAATCGTCTTCATCTTCACCATGCCTCATGGCAGGGGGTGCTCAGGTAACTGAATGCTACCTCTCTGAAACTAGTGATGATGAATCAGGTGACGAATTTGGCCCCAGCTATGTCAAACTTGCTTCCCTTGCCACTAAACAACAAAGAGCTTTGGAAAAGGTTCAAAACATGCTTAGTAAGAGCGATGATATGTTGGGCGAAGAAATGGATCAGTCAAAAGCTTTGGCTGAGAGTCTTCAGAGATTTCATTCCAAGTTTGACGCCCTTCAAGATCAACATAATGCACTCTTGTCTGATCATGAGAAACTTTCTTCTGAAT
>NW_021258694.1:0-1064 GCF_002162155.2 Triticum dicoccoides | reverse complement strand
GATTATGCGTCAAGTACAAGAGCTTCTCGACAAAGGTTATATACGCGAATCCCTTAGTCCTTGTGCTGTTCCTATTATTCTAGTGCCGAAAAAGGATGGTACATCACGTATGTGTGTTGATTGTAGAGGCATTAATAATATTACTATTCGTTATCGTCATCCTATTCCTAGGCTAGATGATATGCTTGATGAATTGAGTGGCTCTACAATATTCTCCAAAGTTGATTTGCGTAGTGGCTACCATCAAATTCGTATGAAATTGGGAGATGAATGGAAAACAGCATTTAAAACTAAGTTCGGATTATATGAGTGGTTAGTCATGCCTTTTGGGTTAACTAATGCACCTAGTACTTTCATGAGATTAATGAACGAAGTTTTACGTGCTTTCATTGGACGATTTGTGGTAGTTTACTTTGATGACATATTGATTTATAGCAGATCTTTGGAGGAACATTTGGAACATTTACGTGCTGTTTTTATTGCTCTACGTGATGCACGTTTGTTTGGTAACCTTGGGAAGTGCACCTTTTGCACCGACCGAGTATCTTTTCTTGGCTATGTTGTTACTCCACAGGGAATTGAAGTTGATAAAGCCAAGATTGAAGCTATTGAGAGTTGGCCGCAGCCCAAAACGGTCACACAAGTGAGGAGTTTTCTTGTCCTCGCTGGATTCTATAGGCGTTTTGTGAGAGATTTCAGCACCATTGCTGCACCTCTCAATGAGCTTACAAAGAAAGATGTGCCTTTTCTTTGGGGTACCGCACAGGAAGAAGCCTTCACGGTATTGAAAGATAAGTTGACACATGCTCCTTTACTCCAACTTCCTGATTTTAATAAGACTTTTGAGCTTGAATGTGATGCTAGTGGAATTGGATTAGGAGGTGTGTTATTACAAGATGGCAAACCTGTTGCATACTTTTCTGAAAAATTGAGTGGGCCTAGTCTGAATTATTCTACTTATGATAAAGAATTATATGCTCTTGTTCGGACTTTAGAAACATGGCAACATTATTTATGGCCCAAAGAATTTGTTATACATTCTGATCATGAATCATTGAAACATA
>NW_021258693.1:0-387 GCF_002162155.2 Triticum dicoccoides | reverse complement strand
TATGGGATAAAGGGGACTTGATACTTTAATGCTATGGTTGGGTTTTACCTTAATGAATCTTTAGTAGTTGCGGACGCTTGCTAGATTTCCAATCATAAGTGCATATGATCCAAGTAGAGAAAGTATGTTAGCTTATGCCTCTCCCTCAAATAGAATTGCAACAATGATTACCGGTCTAGTTATCGATTGCCTTGGACAAATAACTTTCTCCTAACAAAAAGCTCTCTACTAATATTTAATTTATTGCTTCTTTATCTTAACAGCCCCTAGATTTTATTTCCGTGCTCTTTATTATCTTGCAAACCTATCCTATCACTCCTACGAAGTACTTCTAGTTTCATACTTGTTCTACATAAAGCGAACGTCAAGCGTGCGTAGAGTTGTATC
>NW_021258692.1:0-475 GCF_002162155.2 Triticum dicoccoides | reverse complement strand
ATATATATATATATATATATATATATATATATATATATATATATCAGGATCACCCTAACACAAAGTGCTTGTAAAAGGATAAAATGAAAAAGGGAAAGGTGAAGATCACCTTGACTCTTGCATAAAGTAAAAGACATAGAGTAAAAGATAGGCCCTTCGCAACGGGAAGCAGAGGATGTCATGCGCTTTTAGGGTTGAATACACAAAATCTTAATGCGAAAGAACGTCACTTTATATTGCCCCTTGTATATGGACCTTTATTATGCAGTCCGTCGCTTTTCTTGCTTCCATAACAACTTCGTAGAAAGCTTATTTTCTCCACACTAATAAGTCATGCATATTTAGAGAGCAATTTTTATTGATTGCACCGATGACAACTTACTTTAAGGATCTTACTCAATCCATAGGTAGGTATGGTGGACTCTCATGGCAAAACTGGGTTTAAGGATATTTGGAAGCACAACTAGGAATTTTT
>NW_021258691.1:0-514 GCF_002162155.2 Triticum dicoccoides | reverse complement strand
AATTGTTTAGAGAGCTAAATGATCGTGAAATTGAAAATCACTACAAAATGAATTCTGAAAATGTTGAAACTTGGCATGGTATCATCATTTCACCCACATAGCATGTGCAAAAGAGTAGAGAGGGTCACGGCAAAAACTTGACCCACGTCACGTACAAACTGGACAAACTCTTTCGGAGTATCAGGGTTTCGGACGAGAACTCATCTGTTACACGGGCACTTCGATGTTTTTTAAACTTATTTGAACTCTGACTTCTTTTGTGTTCAGTATGCAGCATTCAAAGCGACGTCATCAATTTCCAACATGTTCTAACATCATCTGTTTTTTTCGGTCATTTACCTAATTATTTAGGGAGCTAAATGACCGTGAAATTGAAAATCACTACAAATGAATTCTGAAAATGTTGAAACTTGGCATGGTATCATCATTTCACCCGCATAGCATGTGCAAAAGAGTAGAGAGGGTCACGGAAAAAACTAGACGCACTTCGTGTACAAACTGGACAAACTCTTTC
>NW_021258690.1:0-1205 GCF_002162155.2 Triticum dicoccoides | reverse complement strand
AAAAAATAAATCAATAATAAATAATAAAAATAATTAATTAACTTAATTAATTCTGATTAACTTAGCTAATTAAGATTAATTAATCTAACGACTAATTAACCTAATTAACTACTGTTAATTAGCTAACAGAGTATGACAGTGGGGCCCACCCCCTATTAACACTAATTAGGTTAATTAAAATGTTTAATTAAAAATGTGTCACTGACCAGTGGGACCCACTAGTCAGGTTGACCAGTCAACCCTGTTGACTGCTGACGCCAGCATGACCTCATGCTGATGTCATAAATCCATTTTCGAATTAAATAAAATAATGAATTAAGTTCCAGAAATTAATAAAATCTTTAGAAAATCATATCTTTTAATCCGTAATTCGGATTAAATTATTTTCAACATGAAAGTTGCTCAGAACGACGAGACGAACCCGGATGCGCAGCCCGTTCGTCCGCCACGCGTCCCTAACCTATCGAACTCGCAACTTTCCCCCTTCGGCTCCTCTGCCCGAAAACGCGAAACACCGAGGATACTTTCCCGGATGTTTCCCCCCTTCACTGGTATCACCTCATACTGCGTTAGGGCACCCCTAGCACCGATACTTATCATATCATGCATCGCTATGCATCTGTTTGCTTAAATATTTATTGTTTCTTCCTCGTCTTCTCTCGCTAGACACCGAAACCGACGCCGCTGCTACCCAGTACGACTACGGTGTTGACAACCCCTCTCTCTTGCCAGAGCAACCAGGCAAGCCCCCCCCCCTTGATCACCAGATATCGCCTATTCTTCTCTATACTGCTTGCATTAGAGTAGTGTAGCATGTTACTGCTTTCCGTTAATCCTATTCTGATGCATAGCCTGACATTGTTGCTACATCTGTTGATACCTTACCTGCAATCCTAAATACTTAGTATAGGATGCTAGTTTACCATCATTGGCCCTACATCCTTGTCAGTCTGCTTGCTATACTATTGGGCCGTGATCACTCGGGAGGTGATCACGGGTATATACTATACATACATTCATACTATACAGATGGTGACTAAAGTCGGGTCAGCTCGAGGAGTACCCGCAAGTGATTCTGATGAGGGGGCTGAAAGGACAGGTGGCTCCATCCCGGTAGAGGTGGGCCTGGGTTCCTGACGGCCCCCGACTGTTACTTTGTGGCGGAGCGGCAGGGCAGGTTGAGACCACCTAGGAGACAGGTGGGC
>NW_021258689.1:0-1364 GCF_002162155.2 Triticum dicoccoides | reverse complement strand
GATCTTGCCTGCTCAGTTTTTGAGTGTATAACCAGTTTGTAGGTCCTACTATTTGATCAATGGATGCGACTGATGGGGGCATGGAGATGGTGGCGAGGCATCGTGCTGTGGTGGCGGTGATGAAGGTAACCTCGTCGATGGCGGCGGCGACGGGTGGCTGTTGACGAAAGCGATTCGGGGATGGGGGATGTGGAGTGGCAAGGGATGGATGCGTAGAACTGCAGCCGGGGAGACGGAGTGGCGGCAAGATTGGACGAGCTCGCCTGCAGTGCGTGGGCAAGATTTCCTTTCCGGGTCAAACGAGGGCTTCCTTCTGTGTGTATGTGTTTGTGTCTGTGTGTGCGCGCACACATGCGTGAGTTCATACTGATATTCCACTAAGTATAGCGCATGCTTTACTAAAATTCTAGACAAAAGTTCACATCCGGTTGGTACAGGTAAGAAGCTCATTTCTAATTTATCAGGTGGCATAAATAGACCATAAAATTATCTTCATTTATAGTGCTAAAGATATGCCAATACATTTTCTTACGTTTAGGGTCCTAAACCTGTTGAATGAATTCTATATACAAGACTTACAGTTGTCCTTCTATAAATTAAGACTGCATTTGCTAATCTTTGTTGTATTGCTATTGATGAGTCTATAATTGTCAACCTTGACAGTAACAAAACTCAACATAGTTTTATCTCTTAGTGTGAGCAAATAAGATTTTTTAAGAGCTTTCCTTTGGAATATTTTTCTATTACAGAAGTTGATGCTCGATATTTTTTATCCATTCCTGATATCATTTCTTTATCTACTACATCATTAACAAGAGCTTCGGATTGCTTCAGGGATTCTACGGATGTTCTCCCATAACCTCTTGAAGTGATGCAATGCGACGATCTTCAACCATGAAAATGAAACTGCCAGCATGGACGGAAACTGCCAGCATGGACGGCCTACTCCTATGATCTCACAGGTACCAAAATGCAGTTCGTAAATCTCTTTTTAAGAATTGGGTCTTGATGTCCTTACATTTAGCTACTCCTGTATAGCTTTTAGGCTTAAGATTTTTTTCTCTTTGTAGATTTTGTTTTTTGTTTTGCTCACCTTGTAATCAACTCTATATTTGATGGTTTAGAAATCAGTTTAGGTGCCTTGAAATGAATTAGGTTTAACTCTGCAATTAACCGTCAATAATATACTGTTCTGATTGTGCTTAATAATATAGCTTGTTGGGTCAAGGAGCATGTGGTGAGGGAGAAAGAGAAAGGGAGAATGGAAGCCAAGTGATAGACAAAGAAAACGGAGGATAGGAGACTGACAGTAACTTGTGTTCTCTTACTAACGCTTTATTTATTGAAGACACGTACCAATGCAC
>NW_021258688.1:0-397 GCF_002162155.2 Triticum dicoccoides | reverse complement strand
ACGAGTGCCTCCAACATACAACAGTCCTGGGGGAGTGTTGTTTAATTATTTTGATTTGCTTTGATCTTTTTGGATCATGGGACTGGGCATCCCGGTTACCGGCCCTTTCTCGTGAATGAGGAGTGGAGTCCACTCCTCTGAGAATAACACACCTAGCATGGAAGATATAGGCAGCCCTAATTGTAACATGAGTTGCTCGAGCATACAAAACAGAATTTCATTTGAAGGTTTGGAGTTTGGCACATACAAATTTACTTGGAACGGCAGGTAGATACCGCATATAGGTAGGTATAGTGGACTCATATGGAACGACTTTGGGGTTTAAGGAGTTTGGATGCACAAGCAGTATTCCCGCTTAGTACAGGTGAAGGCTAGCAAAAGACTGGGAAGCAACCAA
>NW_021258687.1:0-414 GCF_002162155.2 Triticum dicoccoides | reverse complement strand
TTAATCGTCCTTAAATATTCATCAGTCTTGCTATAATTCGCAGTAGATGCTATATAGGTCCGTCGGATCTTACATCAAGATCCGTGCTTTCAGATTTTCTTTTTTTCTCTCTTAAATCTCAGTCGAATGAGACATAGCCACACCATTAAACAGAGGCTCGGGCGCCATTAATGGAGACCTTGGGAGAGAGGTGGACGGCAGATGGAGGTCAAAGGGCTCTCCTCCCGATAAGCACGCGCAGGGGTCTGATTGCACGCCTCTCGTACTCAAATAGCTACCCAGCATGACGCCTCCTAGCTAATAAAAAATGGGGACGCGTGGCGGCACGTAAATGGTACTAGTAAGTAGAGTGCCCACGGTTTCAATAATACACTTGTGTTTCCGATTGTAACATGACAACACTTGCTCCAAAAT
>NW_021258686.1:0-1059 GCF_002162155.2 Triticum dicoccoides | reverse complement strand
TCTAAACGATGCCCTAAGGGCTGTATATATGGAGGAAGAGGGGGGAATTTCGTGGCCCTTGGTGGAGGGGTCCGAAATCAACCCTATCTCTTGTTTCCCCACACATACGGACTCTAAAAATAGCCTATACTTATGTATTTCGAAATTACATGGGCCTGGCCCAATAATAAGGTGACGCAGCACCTAAAATAGCCTCGGGACGAAATTTATGAAGTGGCATCTTGTATATTTCGTCCAAGGCTTCATGCACCCATTATGGTGGCTTCAAAGTCCTGAAATCATCACTTGTAACTCCGTTCTTGTTCCCCTTGCGCATGTCATCATCTCCATGCTTGTTCTTGCTCCAATGTTCATCCTTCTCCAAGCTAGGCCCTTCATTTGTAAGCAAAACAAATGTATCCAATTTAGGCAGCATCATATTCTCATGAACATTAAAATCATTACCAAGAAACGAAAGTACCTGGTAATTTAGTTGGCGTGCACGAGCTCTAGTAATTGGTCCAGTATGTATAGCAGCAGGGGCTGTGGGTGTAACAATTGTATTGATGTCCTCATCATCCTCCCCTTCTTGAAATGAAGTCGTCCTCGACGGAAGTTCATCGTCCCCACCCAAATAAGGCTTCAAATCTGCAATGTTAAAAGTGGGACTAAGCCCAAAATCTGCAGGCAGCTCAAGTTTATATGCATTATCATTTATTTTCTCTAACACCTTAAAGGGACCATCAGCACGTGGCATTAGCTTTGATTTGCGCAAATCAGGAAATCTATCCTTACGCAAATGTAACCAAACAAGATCTCCAGGTGCAAACACAACATGTTTTCTACCCTTATCTCCAGCAAGTTTATATTTAGCATTCATACGCTCAATGTTTTCCTTAGTTAACTCATGCATTTTTAAAATCAATTCAGCACGTTGTTTAGCATCAAAATTAACCTTCTCCGAAGATGGAAGAGGCAACAAATCAATAGGTGCACGAGGTAGGAAACCATACACAACTTCAAAAGGGCACATCTTAGTAGTAGAATGCAATGAACGATTATAAGCAAATTCAATATGAG
>NW_021258685.1:0-1190 GCF_002162155.2 Triticum dicoccoides | reverse complement strand
GGTCCTCAAGCCGCAAGGCGGCACCCCTCTCCTTGGTCATGCCAAGCAGCTCTAATGGGGGATGAATCATATCTCCATTCTCCTTATGCACATGCCTGAGATGACTGCAGACCATAGACAACATCATCGAGGTCTTCCTCAACAACGGCGAGTCGCCATCGAGAGAACCGAAACCCTAGCGTTGTGGCAGGGAAAACATAATGTTGATTTGTGTGGGAGGGCTGCTATGTGTTGGAACTATGCCCTAGAGGCAATACTATTATTATATTTCTGATTTCCAATTAAGAGTTCATATTTTATGCTATAACAGCTATGATCCTGGAATATGCGATTCAATGAAAGACTCATAAGCACGTGTGGAATGATAAACGATAAAGAATAGGCTCCTAGTCTCGCCTCTATGACTGACTCAAGTGATGTTGGTGATCATATTTTCCGAATATTTTGATATGTTAAGTGTAACGATAGTCCTAAAACAACTTTGAGACTATGACGTTAGAAGAACAATAATATTGAATTGACCCAAACTTGTTTGTTATACCTTGAGATAATATCGTCTGAAATCAACTGCTATAACACAACGTGTTAGCATGCGGTTTTAATTTCTCAGACCATGAGACTATCATAGTCACTTCCTACCGTACAGTGGACTTTGGGGTTGCTCAAGTGTCATCTATAACACGATGATAATAACAACAACTTACAGGTTCATCGAAAAGTTTGACAAGTGACTAGATAGCTCGAGAGTGGGATTTGCTCCTCCGATGATGGAGAGATACTTTAGGGCCCTCTCGTGTGACAGCATCCATTATCGTCTGGCCCGACACAAGTTAATATGCCACGAGGATGCCGGAACACTTCAATGAGAAAGAAGAATAAAACCGGTAACGAGGGCAACGGTACAATGAGGATGTATATAACTCAGGAGGATACCGATGCATCTCTGGTTTTGTAAAGTATCGCGAAATAAAGAACATCACATGATAACCAAAGGCCACTTGAATGTCATTCATGTAATTATAGAGATCGATATTGACATCCACGGTTCTGCTATCGGTCATTGAACGAAAGGATTTGCCGCTGAGCTCAAGGTTCACACGAAATACCTTAATTAATACTGGTTTCCAACGGAGGTCTTGGCGAGATTTGGTTTGGTCTTAGGCACATTTCCTGCCCACCAGGTTACATAT
>NW_021258684.1:0-1533 GCF_002162155.2 Triticum dicoccoides | reverse complement strand
CGCCACCTCTTATAGTGGATACCCTCAAACATAGGAGGTCTCATGGAAGCAGCAAAACCATTTGAGGTAAATTGCCTATAATAAGGTTTTTGGATTGTTGGAAATATGAGGAATTTACCGAATGATTTTATTAACAGAAATAGTAGATAAAACATGACTAGTATAGCAGTGATAAAACAAGTCATGCAATTTGACAAAGTGAAGGTAAATAACATCTGCATATATGAGCTAGAAAGGATCATCTCTCGAGCAGACAGTAGATCAAGATGCATATATGAGGTAGATCCTAACATGTGTAGGGTAAACACTAGAAGAAAGAACTGCGGCAGGACCTTTGACAGGAAAAACAAGAACACGTACTGGACAGCAGCCGGAGCAGAGGCACTGGACTTGGGGTCGGTGTCCTCCATGTCGTTGAGGAGGTTGTCGACGTCGGGGAAGTAGTCGTCAGAGTCCGGGGCGTCCGTGACAAAGAAGTCAGTAGTCGCGCAGAGTGCTCCCAAAAAACCTTATCACCCTTCTCCCGTACAGGACTCAAAAGGTGCGGTTTCGGAGGCCTACTGTCCTGACCTACGGTGCACGCCGCAAGCTGGGATGGGGAAGAACGTAGCAGCAGCGCAGTGCTCATGAACTTGTGGCGAGAGGAGGAAGAGATTCTGGTGCGTCTCTCTGAGAGGAGCGACCTCCCTTTTATAGGCGCAAGAGAAGGAGGCGAGAGGCTGCACCGGGAGCTGAAGGGAACGCGGGAGACGAAACGAACAGGCAGACATCGGCTCGGCTCATTCCCGCAACCCGCGGCGCATCATGACGAGGCGTGGCATGGCGAGGCGAGCAGCGGAGGAGGAGCGCGCGTGGATGTCCCTCTTGTTCTCATGCTCATACAAGTGGGGAAAGAACCTCCCTTATAAGGAGGTCCAACTCCCACTCAACTAGCAATGTGGGACTAAACATTAGTAGTATCCCTTGCCTTGCACAAATGGGCTAAGTGGGCCTCTAGGATTTATTTAGGAATTTCTGTAATAATTATTGGGCTGTCCCAAAATAGACTAAATTCCAGCACCTGCCCCCAGCGAGATCCGCGGGTCACAACACCACGCAGGTTGCATTGCAGCTCCATCATCGCAGACCAGAGATGGCATCCTCCATCCAGCTAGATGGCACCTGCGTGATGGCTGTTCGGGCATTTGCAAACCTCCCCCATCTTTGATTCTGGTTTGCAAAAGTTCAAATGTGCGGACTGCGGGCGTTTGATGCACGTCGTTGGATGACAACAAGTGTCTGGTCCAAACGTTTTGATGCAGAGCGTTGGAGATGCCTTTTACACGGTGAGAATCTTACATGTTTCTTAGTGAGTTTTATAATGAAAAATGTCAAACGGAAACCAAGCTCCATGGAGGCCTTAATTTGGGAAGTTCAAATTCGAACATTTGAATTTCACTTTTTTTGAAAAAATACACATATACATAGCGACATAATGTACATGTGTGTGAATTTTTGGGTCAAATTATGTTAAAAATAAGAGCTACAAAAAAA
>NW_021258683.1:0-572 GCF_002162155.2 Triticum dicoccoides | reverse complement strand
GCCCGCATTTGTGGCCCACAAGACATCAGAAAAGAGTAAGAAGATGTCAGAGACAAACAAGAAAAATGCTGCGAAGAAGACGCTCCACCATCGCACGGGTTCAGGTGGCTACCTGCAAGCCCGGCCTAAGTGGTCCAAGGCTGAGAATGATCTGCTTGAAAAAGGGATCGAACCAGAGATAATGAGATGGCCAGACCATTGCCGGACTTGGTTCTTCGGGTCTGGCGGAACCTTCGACACTATATTGATGCAGCGCAGCGAGGGACGTTCCTTCCAAACAGGGAGAAGGACGAGCTCACAATGGCCCTTGGGAATCCTGAGCACCCTGGACGGACACGAGGCATGCCAGGCTCCATTCCGTGGAAGGTTGGTTTTCCGGACGCAGGGGGTTACAAAACCCACGAGAGGAGGAAGAAACTGGAGCAGGACCAACTGCAGGCGCTGCACGAAAGGGTAATGGGGCTAGAGGATCGAGAAGAGGAACGAGAAGCAGCAGATCGCAGCAAACGACCTGCCGAAGCTTCCCCCGAAGCTACCCCGCCATCTCAGCCGAGAAGTCGCGTGGCTTCCAC
>NW_021258682.1:0-1161 GCF_002162155.2 Triticum dicoccoides | reverse complement strand
GACGGCTCGCTGGAGGAACCCTAGTGCTGCAGGCAGGGGATCGAGGTAGAGGGAAAGGGGAGAGGAGATGCAAGCTGGCAGGGCAATGAATGCTTGCGTGTTTGTTTTTACTTGAGGGTCGGGTGTGACACGGGAGTCATTTCACTATTCCCCTTCCCTTCAATTTTTAGTGAGGTTCTACCCGAAACACCCCCCTCCAAAGAGAAATTAGTTAAGTCCAAGCCCATAACTCAAAAATGACTTCTTTACATCTTTTATGGCTTATTTTGACAATGTGCCCTGAAAAGGCGCAATCGAACTGGCCCTTAACCTGCAATTCAATTGTGCGTGCAATGATGAATCACTCCTGCCTGCTATCTGTACATTTAGGCATCATCATACATGGCATAACCTAATACATGTGCATTCCATTGTAGAATCTGGAATATGCAATGTTTATGTTAGTTCATACGTTGCACGTGATGTTTAAATGCCCCTTAAATTTGGTCAGTCAAGTGATGGTCTTTAAGCCTCCTTCTTTGCTTCTTTTCTTGATATGTAAGATTTGCTCACATATTTGTTCAATTGCTTGTTGAGAACAAAGTGTGGACTTTGGTGGACTTGCTCGATGATTGACCAGCCATAGAAAATAAATGGATCTTCAAGAGGAAGACAGACGCTGTTAGTAGTGTCACTATCTACAAAGCTCGACTTGTCGCAAAAGTTTTTCGACAAGTTCAAGGAGTTGACTACGATGAGACTTTCTCACCCGTAGCAATGCTTGAGTCTGTCCGGATCATGTTAGCAATTGTGCATTTTATGATTATGAAATTTGGCAGATGGATGTCAAAACTACATTCCTGAATGGATTTCTAGAAGAAGAGTTGTATATGATGCAACCAGAAGGTTTCGTCGATCCAAAGGGTGCTAACAAAGTGTGCAAGCTCCAGCGATCCATTTATGGACTGGTGCAAGCCTCTCGGAGTTGGAATATATGCTTTGATGAGTTGATCAAAGCATATGGTTTTATACAGACTTTTGGAGATGCCTGTATTTACAAGAAAATGAGTGGGAGCTCTGTAGCATTTCTAATATTATATGTGGATGACATATTGTTGATTGTTGAATAAGAGGTTTTCAATGAAAGACCTCGATGAAGTTGTTTACATATTGGGCATCAAG
>NW_021258681.1:0-385 GCF_002162155.2 Triticum dicoccoides | reverse complement strand
ATTTTAGTGTTAGATACATCCGTATCTAAACAAATGTAAGACAATAATTTTGGGACGGAGGGAATACTACCTCATATTTAGTATAAAATTTTGACCATAGATTTACCTAAGAAAATGCCAATGCATGTCACTAAAAATTACACCATTTGAAATTATGTTCAAATACGAATCCAATGATATAGTTCTTAGTGACATGCATTAACATTTTGTCAGTTAAATCTATGGTCAATTTTTGATACTACAAAATTGGAAGAGTAAACCAGGACGGAGGTAGTACTTGCCCTTAGGGTAACCATAGAGTTACTGGAGTAGTCTGAGTTACTTTCCACTATGACTAGCCTAGGCTACTATAGTATTACAACATAAAAATGATGCAGGTGATCAC
>NW_021258680.1:0-385 GCF_002162155.2 Triticum dicoccoides | reverse complement strand
CGCCCCTCTGTGCCCGCTGGCCCTCGCCCGGGTCGGGCACCTCGAGCGCCCCATCGCCCGACCCGCATAGGCCCCTCGGGCCAATGGCAAGTGGGGACCCACCCCCTGAATGTTTAAAGGAAAAAAAGAGGAATAAAAAAAATATATTAAATAAAATAAATAAATAATAATTAAAATAATTAAAATATTAATTAGTTAATTAAGTAACTAATTAAGTTAACTAATCCTGATTAAATTAACCTAATCACTAATTAAATTAACTAATCTGTAATTAACCTAAACAGAGAATGACAGGTGGGTCCCACTGGACCCACATGTCAGGTTGACCAAGTCAACTCGGTTGACTGCTGACGTCAGCATGACATCATGCTGACGTCATAAATCC
>NW_021258679.1:0-758 GCF_002162155.2 Triticum dicoccoides | reverse complement strand
GCTCATTTTTTTCCTAATCCTTATCTTGCTCTGTCGGCCCTTGCTCACTTTCTGCTTTGTCCACTTCCGCTACACCACCAAGGCTGCACTAACCACTTTATTGGTTGCTACTAAGTATAGCAGCAATGACTCTTGTGGTTTGGGAGCAACCAAGGTGGGCAAAAAGGACAAGTAGGCCTTCAACTCTTGCAAAGCCGCATCTGCTTCCGGGGTCCACTTCATGGGTCCCGCCTTCTTCCGGATTTTGAAGAACGGCAGGGCGCGCTCGACAAACTTGGAAATCAATCTGCTTAGCTTGGCAACGCACCCTGTCAAACGCCTCACATCCTTGATTATCCTTGGTGTTTGGATCTGCTCGATAGCTTTGATCTTGTCGGGGTTGGCTTCGATCCCTCGATGGGACACAAAAAACCCAAACAGCTTCCCAGAGGGAACGCCAAACACACACTTCTCTGGGTTGAGCTTCAAGTTGATCTTGCGCAGATTAGCAAACTTCTCCTCCAAATCCTGGATAAGGGTCGCTCTGTCCTTGGTCTTGACCACAATATCATCCATATAAGCTTCAATGTTTCTGTGCAGATGTGGCTCGAAACCAATCTGGACTGCCCTTGCAAAAATAGATCGGGCACACTTTAATGATGAGGACATCAATACCATTGTTACACCCACAGCCCCTACTGTTACATATACTGGACCAATTACTAGAGCTCGCGCACGCCAATTAAATTACCAGGTACTTTCGTTTCTTGGTAATGATT
>NW_021258678.1:0-960 GCF_002162155.2 Triticum dicoccoides | reverse complement strand
AAAACAGCACGTAAATGTTCCAAATGTTCTTCCAAAGATCTGCTATAAATCAATATGTCATCAAAGTAAACTACCACAAATCGTCCAATGAAAGCACGTAAAACTTCGTTCATTAATCTCATGAAAGTACTAGGTGCATTAGTTAACCCAAAAGGCATGACTAACCACTCATATAATCCAAACTTAGTTTTAAATGCTGTTTTCCATTCATCTCCCAATTTCATACGAATTTGATGGTAGCCACTACGCAAATCAACTTTAGAGAATATTGTAGAGCCACTCAATTCATCAAGCATATCATCTAGCCTAGGAATAGGATGACGATAACGAATAGTAATATTATTAATGCCTCTACAATCAACACACATACGTGATGTACCATCCTTTTTCGGCACTAGAATAATAGGAACAGCACAAGGACTAAGGGATTCGCGTATATAACCTTTATCGAGAAGCTCTTGTACTTGACGCATAATCTCCTTCGTCTCCTCTGGATTGGTACGGTATGGTGCACGGTTTGGCAGTGAAGCACCAGGAATTAAGTCAATCTGATGCTCAATCCCTCGAATAGGCGGTAATCCCGGTGGCACGTCTTGTGGAAAGACGTCAGCGAACTCCTGCAAAATGTTAGTGACAACAGGAGGCAAAGAGGAAGGCACGTCCTCGAATGAAAATAATGCCTCTTTGCACACAAAAGCATAGCAAACAGATTTGCTGAAATCTAGCTCATCAATATCAGATTTGGTGGCAAATAAACATGCACTTTTCAATTTAATTTCAGAAGCAACACTAGATGGTTTATTATTAGGCTTCATTTGTTGCTCAAATTCTTTTGCCACAATCTGATTTTCACTCTTATTCGTCTCCTGTTTTGCTTTATTAGCTCTATTAATATCATCTTTCAAAATGGAATCAGGAGTCATAGGAAGCAAAGTAATATTTTTATCCTTATGAACAAGA
>NW_021258677.1:0-1439 GCF_002162155.2 Triticum dicoccoides | reverse complement strand
ATGTTGTGTGGAACCCTTCTGTCAATAAGCATGCGATTGGACGTGCATATCGAATTGGTCAGCAAAAGATTGTCCATACATACAATCTAATCACATAAGGAACACAAGAGAAGGGCAAATATGATATACAAGCTAAGAAGGAGCAAATGTCCTAATTGTTGTTTTCAAGTGAGCCACAGCCTGCAGAGTGAACTCTTCATCGGAATTTATTTCCATTGATAGGATTTTGGAAGAAATGACAGAAGATGAAAAATCTGAAAGCGATTTTTGTGAAAATAGTCCCATCGTAGTGACAATAGAACTAATAGATCTCTGGTAAGTGCAAGGTTCTAAGATGAGGACATTGCAATTTCCATATTTATTTGTGGTACTTATCCTTTTATATCATCTGTGGACAAGCGGTTGATCTATCAAATTCTAAATTTATGGATTCTTCAACAAAAGAAGTAAAACTATTTGTAAGGTATTGAAAATAGAAATTCTAAATTGAGATCGTATATGTGGTACCCCGCCCATGGGTGAAAAAACTGAAAATGGCAGCCCTACAATTTTTATACCTATCTGGAAGATGGGGCAACACCATCCAGGTGCTTCCATTGCTCATGCCGTATGGAGTGCACACACACACTCCATGCACCAGCCCATAGCTATAGCTAGGCTCACACAAGTCTTACCATATAAACGATCGGACTCTCTTATCTTGTGTTGACATTTCTTCTAGCTTTATATTTTTATGATCGGTCTCTGCTCATTTCCAAATTCACAAGTGTATTATTTTCTAATCTGGGATAAAACAGGCTGGATGCCTCAGACCTAAGGGGTCTGTTGGCATGTCTTGATAGTATGTATGTCATGTATACCGATATCGTATTCCATCAGTTCAATTTGTTTGTTGTTGTTTTTTTAGAAGGCATCAATACAAAGTTTGATGTATGTCATGTGTGCTTCACAGTTTTTCATCACTTCCCAACAACATTTGTGTAGAAGGTGCTGAGAGCTTAACTCGAGTTGATCGTTGTCTATCATCGGGAGATGGAAAATGATTACCCAGACAATGGACCCGACTCCCGCACGGGAACAACCTGATGAAAAAGTTCAGCTTTATTTTTGTTAAAATGTATCATCCACTTTTCTAAAAATGAAGTCGTGCTTTTCGAAATGTGTAAATTCCATGTACGTCTTTGAATTTTTGGTTTTGGGATGTTGTCTTGAAGAAGAGGTGGCACGGCCAGCTAATGAGTTGAAGCAGGTCGGCATGTTGTATGTTGGCATCAAGAAGTGGAGGCACGGTCAACTGACGAGCCGAAGCCCCCGGTCCAGGAAAGGTGTCAAAGCCTCCATGTCAGCTGACGAGTCGGAGCAGGTCGGCGTGTTGGATATTGGCTTGAAGAAGAGGCGGCATGGTGATGCCGACGCAGGTCAAAATTTGTGACGCGGTC
>NW_021258676.1:0-523 GCF_002162155.2 Triticum dicoccoides | reverse complement strand
GTAGACTACGAAATTGCACAGAGAATTGAATCATACTTGGCGATCACAGAGTAAGAACACGTCGCGTTGCCTGAAAGAGGGGGGATATGTTTTCTTTCTTCCAAAACTAATTTGTGCACGTCGTCTGTCATGATAGGAGTCCAATCGTGAAGGTGTCACCTGCCATGACCGTTGTCGGAGACGGGGTGTTGTCGCCAAGGGTTGCTTCATTCTCGTCCAGAGGCCCGAGTCCTCTATTCCCAGGCATACTCAAGGTACTCCATATGTGAAATTCATATCTCACAGAAAAGATAGTTGTACTTGCGGTGCTTTTAAGCTTCTATTCTCTCGGGAATTAAGAATTGTATCTCTATGGATGTTTGAACAGCCCGACATAACTGCACCAGGCGTCGGCATCTTGGCAGCTATGCGCGGCTTCTATGTGTTAATGGATGGTACATCAATGGCATGCCCACATGTCTCTGCAGTTACCGCACTTCTTAAGTCGGTTCACCCTGACTGGTCGCCTGCTATGATCAAGTCT
>NW_021258675.1:0-1146 GCF_002162155.2 Triticum dicoccoides | reverse complement strand
GAGGAGTTTTCTTGGCCTCGCTGGATTCTATAGGCGTTTTGTGAGAGATTTCAGCACCATTGCTGCACCTCTCAATGAGCTTACAAAGAAAGATGTGCCTTTTCTTTGGGGTACCGCACAGGAAGAAGCCTTCACGGTATTGAAAGATAAGTTGACACATGCTCCTTTACTCCAACTTCCTGATTTTAATAAGACTTTTGAGCTTGAATGTGATGCTAGTGGAATTGGATTAGGAGGTGTGTTATTACAAGATGGCAAACCTGTTGCATACTTTTCTGAAAAATTGAGTGGGCCTAGTCTGAATTATTCTACTTATGATAAAGAATTATATGCTCTTGTTCGGACTTTAGAAACATGGCAACATTATTTATGGCCCAAAGAATTTGTTATACATTCTGATCATGAATCTTTGAAACATATTAAAAGTCAAGCTAAACTGAAATGTAGACATGCTAAATGGGTTGAATTCATTGAGACTTTCCCTTATGTCATTAAACACAAGAAGGGAAAAGAAAATGTTATTGCTGATGCATTGTCTCGTCGCTATACTATGCTTTCACAACTTGACTTCAAAATATTTGGTTTGGAGACCATCAAAGATCAATATGTGCATGATGCTGATTTTAAAGATGTAATGCAGAATTGTAAAGAAGGAAGAATGTGGAACAAGTTTGTTGTTAACGGTGGATTTGTGTTTCGTGCTAACAAGCTATGCATTCCAGCTAGCTCCGTTCGTCTTTTGTTGTTGCAGGAGGCGCATGGAGGAGGATTAATGGGACACTTTGGCGTGAAGAAGACAGAGGACGTACTTGCTACACATTTCTTTTGGCCAAAGATGAGACGGGATGTTGAGCGTTTTATTGCTCGCTGCACTACATGTCAAAAAGCTAAGTCACGACTCAATCCTCATGGTTTATATATGCCTTTGCCTGTACCTAGTGTTCCTTGGGAGGATATATCTATGGACTTTGTTTTAGGTTTACCTCGAACAAAGAAGGGGAGGGATAGCATATTTGTTGTCGTGGATAGATTCTCGAAAATGGCACACTTTATACCATGTCATAAAAGTGATGATGCTGTTAATGTTGTTGATTTGTTCTTTCGTGAAATTATTCGCTTGCATGGTGTGCCAAATACTATTGTTTC
>NW_021258674.1:0-476 GCF_002162155.2 Triticum dicoccoides | reverse complement strand
TTCTTGGACTATTACTCACTATTTTGTGGTCCCGGAGTGATGTCCATAGTTGTTGAACCCCAAGGTGCACTTATGTGTCGGTCATGAACACCCGCAGTTTTGGCAGATTCTAGCTCGTTTCGTGGACTATTACTCACAATTTTGTGGTCCGGGAGTGATTTTTACGATTAATGAACCCTGGGGTGCGTTTACGTGTCGGTCATCAACACTCGCAGTTTTTGCCGATTTTGGCCCGTTTCTTGGACTATTACTCACCGTTTTGGGGTCCCGAAGTGATTTCCATAGTTGTTGAACCCCAAGGTGCGCTTATGTGTCGGTCATCAACACTCACACTTTTGGCCGATTCTGGCCCGTTTCGTGCACAATTACTCATTGTTTTGGGGTCCCGGAGTGATTTCCACGATTAACGAACCCTGGGGTGCGTTTACGTGTCAGTCATCAACACTCGCAGTTTTTGCCGATTCTGGACCGTTTCT
>NW_021258673.1:0-914 GCF_002162155.2 Triticum dicoccoides | reverse complement strand
AAAATAATCAGTAAATGTATGAAAAATAACAAATGTAGTCAGAAAGGGTTGTAAATTGATGATGTGGCTTTGAATGGTGCATTTTGAACACAGAAAAACAAGGGAGTTCAAATAAGTTCAAAGAAATGAAATCCCTTTGTAACAGGCGAGTTTCCGTATGAGACCCTGATACTTCGAAAGAGATTGTCCGTTTTGTACACGAAGTGCATCCAGTTTTTGCCATAACACTCTCTACTTTCTCGCACATGCTATGTGGGTGAAATGATGATACCATGCCAACTTGGAACCTTTTTAGAGTTCATTTCAAATGCTTTTCAATTTCATGGTCTTATAGCTCAAAATAATCAGTAAATGCATGAAAAATAACAAATGTAGTCAGAAAGGGCTTTATATTGATGATGTGGCTTTGAATGGTGCATTTTGAACACAGAAAAACAATGGAGTTCAAATAAGTTCAAAAAAGATGAAATCCCTTTGTAACAGACGAGTTTCCGTATGAAACCCTGATACTTCGAAAGAGATTATCTCTTTTGTACACAAAGTGCATCCAATTTTTTCCATAACCCTCTCTACTTTCTCGCACATGCTATGTGGGTGAAATGATGATACCATGCCAACTTGGAACCTTTTCAGAGTTCATTTAAAATGCTTTTCAATTTCATGGTCTTATAGCTCAAAATAATCAGTAAATGCATGAAAAATAACAAATATAGTCAGAAAAGGTTATAAATTGATGATGTGGCTTTGAATGGTGCATTTTGAACACAGAAAAACAATGGAGTTCAAATAAGTTCAAAAAATGAAATCCCTTTGTAACAGACGAGTTTCCGTATGAAACCCTGATACTTCGAAAGAGATTGTCCGTTTTGTACACGAAGTGCATCTAGTTTTTGCCATAACCTTCTCTACTTTTC
>NW_021258672.1:0-529 GCF_002162155.2 Triticum dicoccoides | reverse complement strand
TCGTCATCATCATCACTAACCCTTCTTCATCACCAATTTCATGATGCTCACCACCGGGTGTGAGTAATTCCTTCATAGGCTTGCTGGACAGTGATGGGTTGGATGAGATTTATCATGTAATCGAGTTAGTTTTGTTAGACCTTGATCCCTAGTATCCACTATGTTCTGAGATTGATGTTGCTATGATTTTGCTATGCTTAATGCTTGTCAGTAGGGCCCGAGTGTCATGATTTTACGATTTCAGATCTGAACCCTTTATATTTTCACGAATATATTTGTGTTCTTGATCCTATCTTTTAAGTTATATGCACCTATTACCTGTTATGATCCGCACAACCCAAGGTGACAATAATTGGGATTCTTTCTGGCGATTACCGTAGTTTGAGGAGTTCATGTATTCACTATGTGTTAATGCTTTGTTCCGGTTCTTTATTAAAAGGAGGTCTTAATATCCCTTAGTTTTCTTATGGACCCCACTGCCACGGGAGGGTAGGACAAAAGATGTCATGCAAGTTCTTATCATAAGCAC
>NW_021258671.1:0-971 GCF_002162155.2 Triticum dicoccoides | reverse complement strand
ATAAGCTCGCTCGCTGTGAATTGGTCATTGTTAATTGTTTATAGCTAATTGGGATTTCTATGCTAATTGTTTAGTGCTTTGTGTTAACTGTACATTGGTCATAGTATTTTTGTTGAATGTGAGTGTCGATTTACTTAATATAATAAGCTGGCAATGAATAAAGATAGTTGCAGTGGTCCTTTGCAGTGTTCTTTTGTCAATTAAACAAATTTAATTCTACTGTGGCCCTTTTCTGTTGTTATTTTTTACCAAGTTTCAAAATAATTTCCATGGCCAGTAGATATCATGTAGGTTGCCAGTGAATATGGAAAATGCCGTGCTCCGTTAGTCATTTAGTATATCAAAATATTTCTTATACCAAGTTTTAAAATAATTGCCATGGTCATTTTTAGAAAATGGTTGTTCTATCCTAGTGTAGTATAAGATATGAAAGTCATTTAGCTTATTGTGTTGTTTTTTATATGTTTGCAGGAAGAAAGAAATTGTGGAGTAGTTGATGAGGACATCAATACAATTGTTACACCCACAGCCCTTGCTGCTATACATACTGGACCAATTACTAGAGCTCGTGCACGCCAACTAAATTACCAGGTACTTTCGTTTCTTGGTAATGATTCTAATGTTCATGAGAATATGATGCTGCCTAAATTGGATACATTTGTTTTGCTTACAAATGAAGGGCCTAGCTTGGAGAAGGATGAACATTGGAGCAAGAACAAGCATGGAGATGATGGCATGCGCAAGGGGAACAAGAACGGAGTTACAAGTGATGATTTTAGGACTTTGAAGCCACCATAATGGGTGCATGAAGCCTTGGACGAAATATACAAGATGCCACTTCATAAATTTCGTCCCGAGGCTATTTTAGGTGCTGCGTCACCTTATTATTGGGCCAGGCCCATGTAATTTCGAAATACATAAGTATAGGCTATTTTTAGAGTCCGTATGTGTGGGGAAACAAGAGATAGGGT
>NW_021258670.1:0-886 GCF_002162155.2 Triticum dicoccoides | reverse complement strand
GACATGCCACAACACCACCCCGCATGTATGAGGGCCCGGTACGACGCTCCGGTGGCATTGCTACCCCCCCAGGGCCCCCGTCCCGCCTAACCCTGTAGCGTTTGACCACGGGATCTAGCCCTTTGACTTTGCACGGACGGGCTTTGACCAGTGGACCTCTCCACCCGGTTGTGTCGGGTCGGCCCAGAGGGACACCGGGGAGCAACATCCGGGCCAAACCCACAGCTACATCCACTCCGTGTAGACCCGACGCGTCCCTTTCCCCCCTCAAGGTGCCGGCGGCGGCGCCGTCCGTGAGGGGGGGCACGCACCGGAGACGCGTGCTGGGCGTTTGCAACCGCCTCAACACTTCCAGACTTGTGAGAGGCCGCCTACGCAAGATTTTACGGTATGCTACCCCCCGGAGGCCGCCGGCCACAGTCGTAGACGTGCGAAGAGCAATCCGCGTAGAGGGAAGTGTTCAGATACTTCTCCATCACAAAAAATTATGAAAAATTACCATCAGTCCTATATCACATGTGCCCACGTTGTGTAAAAAACTCATGATTTTATCGCGCTCTAAGTATTTAATAATATTCACGCTGCATCGTTACCGCAGAACGTCTACCACCGTTTCATTGCCGTCCGTGAGGGGGGCCACAACCCGGAGACGCGTGCCGCCTCTTCGGACATGCCACAACACCACCCCGCATGTATGAGGCCCGGTACGACGCTCCGGTGGCATTGCTACCCACCCAGGGCCCCCGTCCCGCCTAACCCTGTAGCGTTTGACCACGGGATCTAGCCCTTTGACTTTGCACGGACGGGCTTTGACCAGTGGACCTCTCCACCCGGTTGTGTTAGGTCGGCCCATAGGAACACTTTGGAGCAACATCCGGGCCAAACC
>NW_021258669.1:0-1641 GCF_002162155.2 Triticum dicoccoides | reverse complement strand
GAGAGACGCGCCCACAGCGGCCACGTCGAGGACATGGACGGAGGGAGCCTGCGGAAGAGGCCCTAGCACTTCACACGCACGTACGCGAGGCAGCAGCGGAGGGTGTAGGGCGGCAACCCATGGACATGCACCGTGCAACCGGCCGCAGATGACGCGTCGACGCTGGCATAGCGCCCGGGCCGAGGAGGAGGCTGCGGCATGGCATACGCGCCGGCCGCCGACGAACAGGAAGCCTCGATGCTATCTTCATGGTGTTGATGAGACTCTCGGTGGCAGCAACGTCAAGTCTTTTGCATCAAGGCCGAATTGATGCATGAACCATGCACGTGGATGTTGGAGCCGAGAGCTCCGGCGAGGCCTAGATCACGATCGCCGCGGTGAGAGGAAAACGAAAACACCAGAGGTTTTTGTGCTGCGCACAGTTCAGCAGCTTTTCTCATTAATCCAGCTTATTTGTACATCAACTGGAAAACAAAAAACCCTCAACGCCGCCGAGCCTACCAGACGTGCCATCCCACGTCGCCCGTCGTGCGCGAGGTGAGTGCTGGCCGTGTCCTACGCTGCATGATATCCCATGCGCTCACAACGGCCGCACTAATCTAGCTAGCTACTAACTGAAAACGAAAACAGCTTTCTGTGTGTACATGCACACGAGTCAGAACCGGTTATTCAGCTAACTGAAAGCAAAAAACTATCCTAACACGCAAAGGATTACAGGCTCAACAGTGGATTCATCTCTCTCTTATCTTCTTCTGTCTTCTTGATTATGCAGATTGGAGACGCAAAGTTTGTCAGCCGAACGTCCAGCATGCGTCCCAAGGAGAGAGGCGGAGAGGGGGCACCCGGCCCCCAAGTGGAGACGCGCCTGCAGTGGCAGCGTCGAGGACGGGACGACACACAGGAGGCAACGACTACACGCTCCGTCGGAGGCCGCGAGCACCGTGCCAGCAGACCATGCGCTCGGTCTCGGTGCACTCCTAGGCCGCAGATGATGCACCGGCATCGGCGACGACGACGAACGTCCGCCGGCGCGCCGGATTGAAGCCTTCTTCCATAAAAGCTGCCACACGCTACATCAACCATCAACACAACAAGCATCCTTCTTTACCAATGGCGTGCCTATATAACTAATCTTCTCACTGTTTTCTTATCTCATTTCATCCTCCCTTCATCCCAAAGCGACAGCGTCGACGAGATGGACGGAGGAGGCCGAGGAGTGGGCGCGCCCGCTGCGGAGGCGCACTTGCCGGTGGCAACAGCGCATGCGCCGAGGAGGACGCACGACAGCGAGCAGAATGCACCAGCGGCTAAGGTGGCATGCGCTAGTACGGAGCCTACACGGAACGCCTGGTGGTGACGAGCATGACACAACGTGGAGCTTCATCCAGGTCAACATATTTTCTTTTCTACATCCATCTATCTCTTACGTACCCAGGCCAGGATATTCCATGAGTGTCCGAAAGCAGCACCTCCAGGACATGGAGCAGAGAGAGGCCACAAGCCTGCCGCCATTCACCAGCGCACACATCCATCCATCAGGAGATCCATCCATTCACCAACGCGCACATCCATCCATCAGTAGACTCATCCATCAGTCAGCATGCATCAAGCACAAAACCGTCTCGTCGGCCAAGGGAGCCT
>NW_021258668.1:0-1395 GCF_002162155.2 Triticum dicoccoides | reverse complement strand
ATGACCTCTCCAATTCCACTTTTACCAAATTTAGCATCAAGATCTAAAAACTTCGAGTTCTTGGGACGCCTTATAACTAAAGTTGACTCATCTCCAGTCCCATTATTATCAAGATTCATATTGCAAAACAAAGATCTAATAGGGGACACATCAATAACTTTAAGATCTTCATCATTATTTTCATTGAAACTAGAAGAACACGCCTTTATAAAGCAATCTTTCTTAGCACGCAATCTAGCGGTTCTTTCCTTGCACTCATCAATGGAAGTTCTCATTGCTTTGAGAGACTCATTGATATCATGCTTAGGAGGAGAAGATCTAAGTTTAAGAGAATCAACATCAAGCGAAAGTCTATCAACGTTCCTAGCCAAATCATCAACTTTGAGAAATTTTTCTTCAAGCAAAGCATTAAATTTCTTTTGAGAAATCATAAATTCTTTCACACTATTCTCAAAATCAGAGGGCATCTTATTAAAATTAGCATAAGAATTATTGTAGGAATTTCCATAATTATTAGAGGAATTACTAGGGAACGGTCTAGAATTAAAGTTTCCTCTATAAGCGTTGTTTCCAAAACTATTCCTACCAACAAAATTCACATCCATAGATTCATTATTATTCTCAATCAAAGTAGACAAAGGCATATCATTGGGATCAAGATGAGTATTTTTAGTAGCAAACAACTTCATAAGTTCATCCATCTTTCCACTCAAAACATTGATTTCTTCTATAGCATGCACTTTTTTACTAGAAGATCTTTCAGTGTGCCATTGAGAATAATTAGCCATAATATTATCAAGAAGTTTTGTAGCATATCCTAACATGATTTCCATAAACGTGCCTCACGCGGCCGAATCTAAAAGATTTCTAGAAGCAAAGTTCAAACCGGCATAAAAATTTTGTATGATCATCCATAAATTCAAACCATGAGTAGGGCAATTGTGAATCATCAATCTCATTCTTTCCCAAGATTGGGCAACATGCTCATGATCAAGTTGTTTAAAAATCATAATATCGTTCCTAAGAGTGATAATCTTAGTGGGAGGAAAATACTTAGAGATAAAAGCATCTTTGCACTTGTTCCAAGAATCAATACTATTTTTAGGCAAAGACGAAAACCAAACTTTAGCACGATCTCTAAGTGAAAACGGAAATAACTTCAATTTAACAATATCATTATCCGTATCTTTCTTCTTTTGCATATCACACAGATCAACAAAGTTGTTTAGATGAGTAGCGGCATCTTCACTAGGAAGGCCGGCGAATTGATCTTTCATAACAAGATTCAGCAAAGCAGTATTGATTTCACAAGACTCAACATCATTAAGAAGAGCAATCAGAGTACTAAGGAAATCATTATTATTGGTATTGGAGAAATCACACAATTTGGTATTA
>NW_021258667.1:0-536 GCF_002162155.2 Triticum dicoccoides | reverse complement strand
CCGAGTCAAAGCTGGCTTGCTGCAGTTAAACTCCACCACCCCCTTTGTTGATAATGATGCATATGTAGATAGATCTGATGTAAGTCTTGCTGGGTACATTTGTACTCACGTTGCTTAATTTATGTTTTTGCAGAGAGACTTCAGTCTCACTAGTAGTTCCACGTGGACTTCGACGTTTAGCTTGTTACCTCAGCTACGATCTTGTGCCCTTGGCAGGATCTGGTAGATAGTCAGGCTTCTCAGCCTTTTTCATTTATAGTTGTCTGTACTCAGACATGTTAATTTTCCGCTTGTGCTTTGACTTGTATGCTCTAGTTGTTGGGTCATGAGACCCATGTTTGTAATGTCTCGCTCCTCGGAGCCTATTGAATAAACTACTTGAGTCGTAGAGTCATTTTGTGATGCCATGTTGTATTGCACATATCGAGCATATTGTGTGTATGTTATTGAAATGCTTGGTATGTGTGGGATCTGACTATCTAGTTGTTTATCTTTAGTAGCCTCTCTTACCGGGAAATGTCTCCTAGTGTTTCCAC
>NW_021258666.1:0-403 GCF_002162155.2 Triticum dicoccoides | reverse complement strand
AAAGACTATGTCTCGGTCATCCGTTTCTCAAACACCATGTAGTGCGAGAATCCCAACGGAGGAGATCGAGTCTTGTGGGAAAAGTGTGCAAACCTCTGTAGAGTGTAAAAACTAATCATGGTTAGCCGTGTCCCCGGTAATGGACAACTTGAGTATCTAGTTCTTGGATTATCATGTGAATCTCATCATGTTACTTTAATTAATTTTGTTGGGTTTTTTTAATGATGATGCTTAATTGGGATTGAGAGGGTGTCTACACTCTCAATGTTTAACAACTACCATGATAGTTAAATAAAATTTATTCCTTTGCAGTAGGGAAAAATTGGCTTTACGCAAAACTGTAACCATAGAGCTTTCCACCAGCCATATATGCATGTAGTATAGCCTATTTCTGTTCATTACT
>NW_021258665.1:0-416 GCF_002162155.2 Triticum dicoccoides | reverse complement strand
ACAAGAACCGATAATATAGAGGCAGGGGAGGTATGCCAACAAATAGAGGAGTGAAACCTCCAACTGAGAAGAACCGGCATAACCTCCAACATCGAAAACATCATAGAAGATGCGAGTGAACTCCGTTTTCGACGAACTCGAGCATGTCACCAAGATGACCATAAGCTCCAAAACTCAAAAAGAGAAGAACCAAAGAAGAACCAATAATATAGTAAGAAGAGGCATGGGAGGTATGCCAACAAATAGAGGAGTGAAATCTCCAACTGAGAAGAACCAACATAACCTCCAACATCGAAAACATCATAGAAGATGCGAGTGAACTCCGTTTTCGATGAACTCGAGCTTGTCACCAAGATGACCATAAGCTCCAAAACTCACAAAGAGAAGAACCAAACAAGAACCGATAATATAGTAAG
>NW_021258664.1:0-1734 GCF_002162155.2 Triticum dicoccoides | reverse complement strand
CGTGCGCCGCCCCTCCTGGTGTGCCGCTTGCCTCCAAACTAGGTCAGCGATGCCTGCCTCTAGCTCTGTCTCCACCTGCGTGCTCTGAGGCTTCACCGTGCGTGCTCACGCGTCCGACCCTACTAGTTTGGAGCTGCTTCTCCCGTGCTCTATCTTGTGCCACTGGAACCCTACCTCCCCGACCCCTTCATCTCCCTTGTAGAGCCAAGGCGTTGGACCTCACCGACGCACGTCCGCGTGCCTTGCTACAGCCTCCGCTCTGCTGTGGTCGAATAGGGCCCCACGGCCACCACTCATTGCGTGGCAGCGAAAGGTGCATTGTGGGCCGGTCGCTCGGATCCGGTGGTGAAGCGGCGACGGTGGCGGTGCAAGGTGTGTTGGCTAGTCGGGTGCTGGTCATGGGATGGGCGAAGAGAGGATGAAGGAGAAGAGAGAAGATAAGGAGGTAGGAGGCTGACAAGTGGGACCCATGTAAAGGACATCAAATTGTACATGTAGGCATTCCATGTCGGCCCAACAAGCGGGTCCCATCAGTTTTGCTGCTTGCACGACCTAATCTGTGTAGTGTTATTCGTTACTCACTTGTCGCAAAAGTGGTGGTGATTTGTGATTTTTAGCAAAAGCGATGAGCAACTTGTTATCCCAGCCACAGATGTGAATTTTAAGCAATTTACTCCCCTATCTCTATCATGTGTTGTTTGATCTTTTGTATCTACACGAATCCAATGATCAAATCGGACAATTTTTCATGTTAAGCTAGAAATTGTACAGTAATCAGACAACTAGCGTTGTAGTGCATACGGCAATGCACTTATTGTAATGATCTCAATATCTTACTATACTGCATAGCTCTTGGCTGAAAGAATTACAACCAGACATCACGGTATCAACAGGCTATAATAAAATAAAAACCAACGTTCTAAACTAGCGTAGTATTAAAAACGCTCTTATATTATCAGACGAAGGGAGTATTTTTTTTACACCCGCAAAATAACTATCCCTTCGTAGTAGTGCCGCTGGCAGTCTCCGTAACAAAACACCGGGATGGACCCCCTCCGATCTTGGCCTTGCAGATAATCACCTTGTCCAGGCATCCGTTGATGTAACACCCGTCGCCCCCGGGGCTCCTCACCGTCACGTCCACCACCACCTGGCCCCTCTCCAGCTCGCCGGCCAGCCGGTCCCGCAGGAAGTGAGGCAGGTGCACGTCCATGCCCCACGCCGTGGCGGCGACCTCGCACACCCCTAATTTCTCGGCGCAGAACGACGGCACGCTGCCCCTGCCGAGCAGCACGTCCCCGTACGACACGACCGCGAAGGAGTCCACGCCGACGCACGCCCGGAGGACCTTCTCGCGGGTGTTGTCGACGTGCACGGTGATGCCGAACACCGGGCTGAGCGCCGGCCGGTCGCCGTGGAGATCCCGGGCCGGGTCCAGGCCGTCGACGCTGGTGATGGCCACGGTGTACTCGGGGCCTCGTGACGACACCATTGGCCACAGAATAAGAAATAGTACCGCTGCCGTGCAACCGAAAAACAGCACAAAGAATCCGACAAGCTTCATGAACGACGACCACGAGCAGTGGCATTCGCCTTGTGCCATGGCGTCGAGGAACAATGACGAGGATTTGATCGATATATAATATGCCGTGTTTGGTAAGTCGTTGGGGAACTATATAAGTACTGGAGAGGAGGGGCCTCTTTGTTTTGCGTTACCGACGGAAGGATCCGTGC
>NW_021258663.1:0-1368 GCF_002162155.2 Triticum dicoccoides | reverse complement strand
TAATACCAAATTGTGTGATTTCTCCAATACCAATAATAATGATTTCCTTAGTACTCTGATTGCTCTTCTTAATGATGTTGAGTCTTGTGAAATCAATACTGCTTTGCTGAATCTTGTTATGAAAGATCAATTCGCCGGCCTTCCTAGTGAAGATGCCGCTACTCATCTAAACAACTTTGTTGATCTGTGTGATATGCAAAAGAAGAAAGATACGGATAATGATATTGTTAAATTGAAGTTATTTCCGTTTTCACTTAGAGATCGTGCTAAAGTTTGGTTTTCGTCTTTGCCTAAAAATAGTATTGATTCTTGGAACAAGTGCAAAGATGCTTTTATCTCTAAGTATTTTCCTCCCACTAAGATTATCACTCTTAGGAACGATATTATGATTTTTAAACAACTTGATCATGAGCATGTTGCCCAATCTTGGGAAAGAATGAGATTGATGATTCACAATTGCCCTACTCATGGTTTGAATTTATGGATGATCATACAAAATTTTTATGCCGGTTTGAACTTTGCTTCTAGAAATCTTTTAGATTCGGCCGCGTGAGGCACGTTTATGGAAATCATGTTAGGATATGCTACAAAACTTCTTGATAATATTATGGCTAATTATTCTCAATGGCACACTGAAAGATCTTCTAGTAAAAAAGTGCATGCTATAGAAGAAATCAATGTTTTGAGTGGAAAGATGGATGAACTTATGAAGTTGTTTGCTACTAAAAATACTCATCTTGATCCCAATGATATGACTTTGTCTACTTTGATTGAGAATAATAATGAATATATGGATGTGAATTTTGTTGGTAGGAATAGTTTTGGAAACAATGCTTATAGAGGAAACTTTAATTCTAGACCGTTCCCTAGTAATTCCTCTAATAATTATGGAAATTCCTACAATAATTCTTATGCTAATTTTAATAAGATGCCCTCTGATTTTGAGAATAGTGTGAAAGAATTTATGATTTCTCAATAGAAATTTAATGTTTTGCTTGAAGAAAAATTTCTCAAAGTTGATGATTTGGCTAGGAACGTTGATAGACTTTCGCTTGATGTTGATTCTCTTAAACTTAGATCTTCTCCTCCTAAGCATGATATCAATGAGTCTCTCAAAGCAATGAGAACTTCCATTGATGAGTGCAAGGAAAGAACCGCTAGATTGCGTGCTAAGAAAGATTGCTTTATAAAGGCGTGTTCTTCTAGTTTCAATGAAAATAATGATGAAGATCTTAAAGTTATTGATGTGTCCCCTATTAGATCTTTGTTTTGCAATATGAATCTTGATAATAATGGGACTGGAGATGAGTCAACTTTAGTTATAAGGCGTCCCAAGAACTCGGAGTTTTTAGATCTTGATGCTAAATT
>NW_021258662.1:0-607 GCF_002162155.2 Triticum dicoccoides | reverse complement strand
TTAAAAGGATTTTGAGATACCTTAAAGGTACCATGAGTACAGGTCTAAAATTCACTAAGTCAGCTTGCAACATTGTTAGTGCTTTCTCAGATGCTGATTGGGCAGGATGTCCTGATGACAGAAGATCAACAGGAGGTTTCTGTGTGTTTTTTGGTCCCAACCTGATCTCTTGGAGTGCACGTAAGCAAGCTACTGTTTCAAGGTCAAGTACTGAGGCAGAATATAAATCATTAGCCAATGCAACTGCTGAGATTATTTGGGTCCAAACTCTTCTGCGTGAACTTGGAGTTGCTCATTCGTCAGTTGCTCGTCTTTGGTGTGACAACATTGGTGCCACATGTTTGTCAGCAAATCCAGCGTTTCACGCAAGAACGAAACATATAGAAGTTGACTATCATTTTGTTCGAGAGAGTAGCTAGCAAGCTACTAGATATTCGATTTATACCCACAGGCGATCAAGTTGCTGACGGGTTTACCAAGGCCTTATCATGGCGTAAATTGGAATATTTTAAGAGCAATCTCAACTTGGTGAAGTTATGATTAAGGAGGCGTGTTAGAATACATTGTAACATGTATATACGGTATAACTATAAACCATATATACGCC
>NW_021258661.1:0-1412 GCF_002162155.2 Triticum dicoccoides | reverse complement strand
CTGACACCAACCAGATCTGAATCTCAGGCAGATATGATGGTTGGAATATTTCCCAAGAATCATAATATTGGTCGCGCAATAACCGGTAAAGTGGATGTCGTGGCCAACACACCCAGCCGGGAGACCTAATATTGTAGTATCTTGATTTGAGGAAGTTGGCCACCTCCCCATAGGGATTTCGTAGGATTTACTCCCTAGTTGCCCTATGGATTTCTGTGTTCCGAAGTCCGACCTTTTACTTGATGTTCTAGATATCAAACCATATCTATGAATGGGTACACTAGCACATCAAGAAGAACATTAGAAGCGGAGTGCTAAATGTCTCTCGGTCGATCATCCAGATTTTATTTCCTTGGCCTCGCTAAGATGAAATCTGAGAAGTGTTATCTTCCTTTGCATCTGCATCATCCATCATCATTCATCGTGGTAGCAAGTTGTGTTGCCAGGATCCTTGACACGGATATTGGTAAAACCTTGATGAATGTGGAAATGCTCAAGTTCTTGAGAGCACGCACAAGCGCTACGTGTTATCATCGGCACTAGCTGGGTTTGCTCTCAGTCTCCTCGGCAAAGCTATGACCTTTTCAAACAGTGAATTCACTCTCTATTATTGGGTTCTTCCCCAGTTACCAGAATCATTCCCAGCATTTGCATTTTGTTCCCAGCTTGCACCGCCAATGTGCCATTCTACCATGGGTCTCTTCCATTTCCGGTGCTAAGCAAAATCATCCATTACGTTGTCTTCAACAAGGTAATCCACATCATCCAAGTCCAAGTATGCCATTCTACCGACCCCGCCAATCGATTGCTGTGATTTGCCTTAGGCTGATATAGAGAGTCTTAACAATCTCTATATCAAAGGTAATTCTTTTTGCCACTTAAGATAATAATCTACGAATCACCCCCCCTCCAGGATGTTTCGTCGTGGTATCATGGCAACTCAACTCCTCGCTACGCTGACAACCGTTCACCACCTTCTTAGGTGTGGAATCGTTGTCTACCTAGTGAACCTTCGTCATCTGTTCCACTCCATTTCTCTAGAGGTGTGCTTCATCTCTCAGCTCGAGAGATGTTGCTATGTCTCATTCCGTGAGTTAATCCTGAGTTGTTCGATCTTCGAGAAGATCGACCCTTCTAGAGTCTCCTTCTTCCCTCCATGTCATGTTGACAGGATTTCTCAGAGCAAGACTTCAAGACAATAATGGTGTTCAAATCAACGTTCATTTGAAGTGCACCCTGGATCGTGAAGATTGTACTAGTTTGCGTTTCCCCTTCATCTTACCCTACGCTTGAATCTCGGGACGAGATTTTTGTTTAGTGGGGGTGAGCTGTCACAGCCCCAGATCAGCCCTTGTTTGTTTTTGCTTTAGCATCCATGCAACATGTTTAAATTTTATGAAATTTGAAATGGG
>NW_021258660.1:0-445 GCF_002162155.2 Triticum dicoccoides | reverse complement strand
GGGGTGCGTTTACGTTTCGGTCATCAACACTCGCGGTTTTGGCCCATTCTGACCCGTTTCGTGGACTATTACTCACCGTTTTTGGGCCCTAAAGCGATTTCCATAGTTGTTGAACCCCAAGGTGCGCTTACGTGTCGGTCATCAACACTCACATATTTGGCCGATTCTGGCCCGTTTCGTGGACTATTACTCACTGTTTTGGGGTCCCGGAGATGATTTCCACGATTAACGAACCCTGGTGTGCGTTTATTTTTTGGTCATCAACACTAGCAGGTTTGGCCGATTCTGACCCGTTTCGTGGACTATTACTCACCGTTTTTGGGCCCCAAATGAATTTCTATAGTTGTTGAACCCTAAGGCGCGCTTATGTGTTGGTCATCAACACTCACAGATTTGGCCGATTCTGGCCCATTTCGTGGACTATTACTCACTATTTTGGGGTCCC
>NW_021258659.1:0-1140 GCF_002162155.2 Triticum dicoccoides | reverse complement strand
AGGCCCAATGGACTTCTGGATCGCGACCGGAAGCCACCTTCGGGCCAGCCTAAAGGGTTGGGGGGCCAACTTGGGCAGGCAAAAACGATCGCTTGGGGAAGGCATCGTTGCTGAGATTGCGAGCCTTGACCACCAGGCGGATCCGCGGCCTTTTTCCGAACAAGAATGGGCTCGCCGGTACACGCTGGAGAATCAGGTGCAGTCTCTGCTGCGCGCGGAGGAGGAGTACTGGAGGCGCCGGGGTGGCCTTAAGTGGATCCTTAAAGGTGACGTAAACACCAAGTACTTCCACGCCTACGCCAATGGAAGACGGCGTAGGTGTGCGATCCTCCGCCTGCAATTTGATCAGGGGCTTTTGCTGACGCAGGCGGACATCATGCGTCATATATTTGACTTCTACATTAAGCTCATGGGAACGAGCGAGGAGCGGCGAGCAGGGGTGCGCGCTGATCTATTGGACCCTTCCCAGCGCGTTACCGATCGGGAAAATGAGGAGCTGGGGCTCGCTTATTTTCCTGAGGAGATTGATGCGACTCTTCGGAGCATGAAAGTGGACACTACGCCAGGATCGGACGGTTGGCCAGTCGCCATGTTCAAACACTTCTGGCCGCTCCTGCAGGGGCCGATGTTCGAGGTTTGCAGTGGCTTCATGCAAGGGACGGTTGACATATCCCGGCTAAACTTTGGGATCCTTTCGCTGATTCCTAAGGTGGCCGGTGCGGATAACATCCGTCAGTTTAGGCCTATCACGCTCATTAACGTCCCTTTTAAGATCTGCTCCCAAGCCACTACCTCCCGCCTCGTCCCGATCGCCCAACGTACCATTAGCCGCACCCAAACTGCTTTCATCCGAGGACGAAACATTCTGGAGGGCTCTCTAGCGCTGCAGGAAATCATCCACGAACTTAAACGTACTAAGGAACCGGACATACTCCTAAAACTAGATTTCGAGAAAGCGTATGACCGCGTGAGCTGGAGTTTTTTGCGTCAGGTATTACTTAGCCGGGGTTTCTCAGCAATGTGGGTTCACCGAGTCATGCAATTGGTCATGGGTGGCGAGACTGCGATCTCGGTGAACGGGGAGATTGTGAGTTTCTTCCAGAACAGGCGGGGATTGCGTCAGGGCGACCCCATGTCCCC
>NW_021258658.1:0-2623 GCF_002162155.2 Triticum dicoccoides | reverse complement strand
CGCTGTCCTGGATCTCCCGTGGCCGCCTATCCTTGGTTGCTATCCCCCCATCTCTCTGTCCGGCGGCCGTCGCTCTGCGTATCCATGGCCGCCGCCTCCCACCTTGCACGATCTGATGCCCGCGCGCCCTGCTCCATGTTGGTGGAGACCTGGCCGCCCTCCTCGATGTCGCGTGTCCACACCATGTTGCGGCCGCCACCGCCGCCCCCGCGCCCGGCTCCCCGACCGAAGCGACCAGCACCGTGTCCGGCCCGGCCCGCTCCGAAGCCATCGAGCCGGTGTCCGCGATTCTCCGCGCCCCGATCCGCCATGGATCTTGGTGGAGATGCGGCGACCTGGGCGAAGGATCTGCGGTCGCCCCCCGCCTTTCCCTCCCACCAGCCAAATGACGGGGAAACCCTAGGTACCGAAACCCTAGGCGCCTCCCAGAAGTGGAGAAGGAGTAGATCGAGATCCGGAATGGACTGAGGTGGGTGTGGAGGCGGCGTCGTGGGATTTATCCCCTCCACAACCCTAGCCGCGCACCCTGTAGCTGTTGACCCCACCTGGCCCGGGTTCGCCCCACCTCCCGGTCCCGCCATGGCACGCGTGTCGGGCGCAGGCCCGAGGAGCCCTGGGTCCGCGGTCCGCTGCGGTACATGGGACGCACCGAGCGGTACACGAACGCGTCCCACAACCATCGTCTCCGGCGTGACTGCATCAGCGCATGTCGCCGTCGATCGGCGGCCATGGCCGGCGTGAGGGGAGGGAGAGGGGAGAGAGGTCAGGACAGCCATCGAATAGCTGGAGCCACGATGGGTCGACGATCAGCAAAGTAGACAACCCATGTACTATACTTACGTCCGAATTAATGGGAGAAGGGGGCGGCTCGTGTTATCATCTTGGCTAACTAGCTCTACTGAACAGTTGTTGATTTTGAAAATGAGGATGAGGTGACACCTGACCCATGGATTAAACGGCCACACGTGTGTGCATGTTTTCGTGTAAGATATACTATGATAAGGCCCGATCGAACTGACCATATGCAATCATACAGGCTTACACTGAGCGAATATGCAGCAAAATTTCTTGCGCCAATAATGCTGATCGTCGCTGTTGGCCGAATAAATTTGTTTATGTCGAATACGCTGTACCAAACTGGTAATCAAATCGATGTGAGAACGTTCCATGCTAAGCGTTCGAATAGTATTCGTTTGTGGGGTATCCTTTCTCCAGGGCAATGATTGCCAACATGTCCGCTAGCATTGTCTCTATGGACGAGTTAGGCACAAATTTTGGAGGTTTTAGCCACGGGCGCCCGTGGCTCCACAACCTCTGCCGGCTATATATATGTCCAGGGCTGGTATTGTTCTCTTGCAAGCCACGGCCAAACCAAAGAAAAGTGTGAGGCAGAGGCACCACTTAACATTGTGGTATATTACACTAGCTAGTCGCTAGAGTAGTAGCGATGGCCTCTGCCTCTTGCCTTGGCTTAGTGGTGCTCGTGGCAATGGCCTCGGCGGCGTCGGCGCAGCTGTCGTCGACGTTCTACGACACGTCTTGCCCCAACGCGCTGGCCACCATCAAGGCCGGCGTGACGGCCGCCGTGCAAAACGAGGCCCGCATGGGGGCGTCGCTGGTGCGGCTGCACTTCCACGACTGCTTCGTCGATGCAAGTCCCATAACCTTACTCAGTTGCGAGTATTAGACAGTCACGCTGTAAAAAAAAACTGTCAAATGATAGTGTTTCTGAATTTGTTTCCAGGGATGTGACGGGTCCGTTCTATTGGCGGACACGGGGAGCTTCATCGGCGAGCAGGGGGCAGCCCCGAACAACAATTCCATTCGAGGCATGAACGTCATCGACAACATCAAGACCCAGGTGGAGGCCGTGTGCAAGCAGACCGTCTCCTGCGCCGACATCCTCGCCGTCGCCGCCCGTGACTCCGTCGTCGCGGTAAGCTTGGCAATTACAGCTCTCATGCATGTCTTGCACATGCTATTGCTAGTACTACTACTTTCTTAAACTGTGGTTTGGAACTAATTCTGGGCATACCAAGCAGCTGGGAGGACCGACGTGGACTGTTCTTCTCGGGAGGAGGGACTCCACCACTGCAAGCAAGACCAACGCGGAAAATGACCTGCCACCTCCTACCTTCGACCTCCAAAACCTCACCACCTTGTTCGGCAACAAGCAGCTCAGCATGACAGACATGGTCGCGCTCTCAGGTACACACTGCTAATATGCTTTCTCTCATCTCAAACTTTACGACAAAGACTAGCAAGAGCTATTCTGACAGGATCTACGAGAAATATGCCGTGACCTTGTTCTGTGCTCTCGATCTATCTGCAGGCGCCCACACGATCGGGCAATCGCAGTGCCGGTTCTTCAGGGACAGGATCTACAACGAGACCAACATCGACACTACCTTCGCGACATCTCTCAGAGCCAACTGCCCCCGGTCCGGCGGCGATAACAGCCTAGCGCCGCTGGACAATGGCACCCCCAACGGGTTCGACAACGCCTACTACACCAACCTCATGTCCCAAAAGGGGCTGCTGCACTCGGACCAGGTGCTGTTCAACGGAGGCGGCGCCGACAACACGGTCAGGAGCTTCTCGTCCAGCGCCGCGACGTTCAACA
>NW_021258657.1:0-388 GCF_002162155.2 Triticum dicoccoides | reverse complement strand
ATAGGGAGCCCCTATTATATTACAATATCCTCTGCATTACAAAGATAATCTCACTACTATTTATGTTTTCATGCTTTTCAGATATTGTATGTAATCACAATCAATATAAGACTGCGCGCATTAGAAGAATATTGCAGAATAGTTCAATCGGTAACAAACTTTGCATAAAGGGATTGAGGTCCATTGTGGATGCAATGAAACCCACATGCTCCCGACCTACAGATTCGTATTCAGAATATGATCCTAATGACTATTCTGAGCTCAAGGAGTCAAAGGCAGATGGACTATGTTGTTCACCCAATAAGGTGCGTGTTCTAATTTGGCAAGGTTTCATTGGTTGCACATATCTTGCATAAGGTGTCTTGCATTTCTTTTCCTTCGTTGCACC
>NW_021258656.1:0-400 GCF_002162155.2 Triticum dicoccoides | reverse complement strand
TTGTGAGAATGTGAACAAATAAATAAAAATTGATTGATGCTTCATGTAAGCAATTTGATCCAAGGATTTGCTAAACATTGAAATCAGTCCTTTTTAAGGCCACGTAGTTCAAACATTGGCAGCTGAAATATTTTGCATCACTGGTGGCACTACCACTTCCAATAGATGCACAAGAGGGCCTTCTAGATTTTGAAGTAGTGTGTATAGAGCCTCATCCTTAGTATTTAATAAATAAACATAGCAGAATCTAGTGGAACGATCAATTGAAGTCTTGAAATATCTCTTTCCACCTTGCACACACGCATGGCACTTTAGAGCCTTTGGATAATGTGAATCTTGTGATTAAATCCATCTTGGCTAGCCGTGTCATACAACCTTGGGTGAATGCTTTTGACCATCA
>NW_021258655.1:0-448 GCF_002162155.2 Triticum dicoccoides | reverse complement strand
TCAAGAAGAGTACAAAATGCGATCAGATGATTTTTCTCCTTATACGTTAATTGGGTGCCTTCGGTATAGTGGGTTTTGTCTACCATCTTCCGCACAGTCTTTGAAGAATCAAAATAAGCTGTCAATGAAAATAAGCTATCAACTATTTTAAAATAAACAATATAAATTAGTTAATAACTATGTTTGAGAAACTCACATAGCGGTACAATCGGAAGCGTATCAACAAGGACCCAAATGTCCATATTGTCTTCCTCGCTGTCAGGATCACCAAGATCCATGGTGATGATCATACCCTCATAAAAAACATACATTTTGCAAAGTGCTTCCCAATTTTGGCAACCAAAATGGGTTACGCTCTGAGCATTGTACAGATTTACTTCAAAATCCATATCATGATGGTTCTTAGGTGTATTTTCTTTGTTTCGAAATTTTCATGGTCTTCAAAACC
>NW_021258654.1:0-919 GCF_002162155.2 Triticum dicoccoides | reverse complement strand
AAAACGTTCGATTAGCCATTGTGAAGCTATGTGCATTTCTCAATGCAATCTCTCAGAAGGTAATCGATCCAGAAATCATACCAAGGTTACAGAATGATTTGGTGCAATGTCTTGTCAGTTTCGAGTTGGTGTTCCCACCATCCTTCTTCAACATCATGACGCACGTCCTAGTTCACCTATGCGAAGAGATTAACGTTTTGGGTCCTGTATTTCTACACAATATGTTCCCCTTTGAGAGGTTCATGGGAGTCTTAAAGAAATATGTTCATAACCGTGCTAGGACAGAAGGAAGCATCTCCAAGGGCCATCAAAATGAGGAGGTCATTGAGTTTTGTATTGACTTTATTCCTGACCTTAAGCCGATTGGTGTTCCTGAATCGCGGCATAAGGGCAGACTGGATGGAAAAGGCATGCTAGGAGGGGAACAAATAATATGTATGGACGGACATTCTCTCACTGAAGCACACCACACAGTTCTACAGAATTCCACCTTGGTGGCTCCGTATATGGATGAACACAAGAATTTGCTACGCTCCAAACACCCGGAGCGGTCTGATGACTGAATTACACGTGAACAAACCAGGAGTTTCGCCAGCTGGTTGCAGACACGTACCATGCATGACACCTCTATTGAAGATGACCTGTACTTGCTGTCCCAGTTACCATCTTCGAATATAATGACTTTCAAAGGGTACAAGATAAATGGTAATACATTTTACACGATCGCCCAAGATAAGAAGAGCACCAACCAAAACAGTGGTGTCCACTTTGATGCAGAAACCAAGACGGGAAAGGAAACATATTATGGTTATATACAGGACATATGGGAACTTGACTATCGACGTGGTTTAAAGGTCCCTTTGTTTCGGTGCAAATGGGTCAATATGACACGAGGCGGGGTAATGGAAGACCCGCAGTA
>NW_021258653.1:0-3493 GCF_002162155.2 Triticum dicoccoides | reverse complement strand
TGAGTTAATTACTTCTAAAGATTCTGGTATATGATTATAAGATGCCCCGATGGGTTGAACCTATGCCTTCCTTAATGGGTGAGAACTCGAAAGTTTTCACGAGTCGTACTCTTCTGGTATTTTGCCAGATAAAATTTCAAAACTACAACTTTATTGAGTGCGAGAAGTGAATGAAAGGTTGTGCATTGGAGAAGTGGGAGTCGACCTTGAACTTTGCGTTCATGCCCATGGACACGATGTACATCTTCTCATCGAAGCTTCTTTTAAAATCAATTATTCCCTTGGTATAAGTTCATCTTATATCTGAGATCTGGCCTTTTTGCAATCGTGGTTCTGACCATGTTCTCCTTTAAATATCATGTCCTGTGCAAGTTTAAGCACTTGTCTTCTATAGAGCAATACCCCAGTTCAACTTCTAGTTTGATCTGTCGTCGAGTATTACCACCTGGTATCTCGAGATTATCTTGGAACTGCATAACTTCCTATGAGTTCTTCATCAAGTACTACCTACTCACTGATTACAATTTTTCATGGGCTCTGAGTTATTGAACACTCAAAGACATCGATAACTGAACCGAGTCCGCTCTACGGTTCAACCACTCTTCAGTAAGCTTCTATAAGTACGAGTTTGTACCCGATCATGTCATTCCTAGCCTGTTTGGCTATATCATTGTCGTGATGATTTTAACTGTGCTACCCGGTCCTTCTTCTTGGAGCACAATTTTCGACGATGAATTAAGCTTACGTCGATTTTCCTCGTCATTCCCTTTCACCTTAAACAACAAGCTTGAGTTCGAGTTTATGCCATAACCGTGGTTCCATCAACCTCTTGCTTCATCATTAATTTGACTTGATGTCATCGCCGACCGATTACATCTTCATGAAATCTCTCGACAAATGTGTCGTGGTCATCAGCAACATCCTGAGCTCTTCCAAGATATATATCGAATTCTTGATGAGAAATAGCATCCTTGCCCCTCAATGGTTTGTGTTAACACTGACCACTTTATTGCCTTCCGTTCAACACAAACTTATTCGTGTTTTGTGTTATACCTTGAGATCCTTGCTATCCCGCATTTGTTCATCTTTACCTTGGAATTTTACCACCTTTTATGTCAAGAATGTCGTGGTAATTTTACCACCTCTCGAGAGTTCTTGATATAGTAATATCTTCCGCCTTTTGCGTTCTTTTCTTGGTCTCCGTGTTGTTTCTAACCAGAATACCGACAAATGGTCTGTGATGTGTAAATTCTAAACTTCTAGCAACCCTATTGCTTTGAAGTTATTGGTCTACAGTTTCATTCTAAATCTATTGCTTATTGAATCATCATTCGAACATTGATCGTGCTACCTAGTCCAGATTCCTGGGTGCACCCTTCCATCATTGTTCAGTTGTGTATGTTTCCCTCGAGCATACACCATTATATCTTTTGATCCGACAAATGATATTTCCTTGTTCACATAATTGTGGAAATCAATCCTTTGGAAATCTCGATGATTTGTTGCTGAGCCTATCAGCCACCTCCTCATCCTCTCCTTGGTTTACTGATGAACTCTTGTTTCAGAGCTCACTTCCATAGATCATTTCTGAGAATCTCACAATGTCATCTCATCAAATTGTGCTGCACCTTTTCTTCTCAGGCATCCTGAGTCTGAGGTATCCTGACACCAATCAAATCTGAATCTCGGTCAGATATGATGGTTGGGACATATTTCCAAGAGTTATAACGTTGGTCTTTATATGACCCGGTGAGGCGGTGTCATACCTAGCTCACCTGGCCGGAGGCCCTATTGTTATAGTTCCCTTTTAGCAATGTTATCCATTCTTCCATGAGGAAACTGTAAGACTTATTCCATAAGTTGTTCCTGATGGGTCCTTTGTGTATCCAAGGTCTGACCTTGCTTGAAGGCCATGTCAATGCTATCTCGAAGCATGTCACTGGTACTTCGATTTTCAACAAGAACATTTGAAGCCCAATGCTAAGTGTTTTCTGCTCAATTATCCAAACACCGTTGTATGGGTAATGTTATGAAATTCCTCTCCCCTTACCTAAAAGGGTTTTCTACGTTATATCCCGTCATGGATATCTTGCTCTGCTTGTCCTTGGGAAGGATATACCCTCGAAATATGTGTTTAAACATATTTTCCTTTCCATTGTTCTGTTTAATCTGATGATCATATTTTCCTTCCATTGGTTTGTTTAAACCTTTTCTATGAACTATATGATATGAGCAGTAATATTCTCCTGCTTATGTAAACACCTCATTGAACAATTCTGTCAGTAAGACCCTGTTACTTTTGTTGATGACATTTCGGTATCCACCGATGGACGAGAACTTCGCCTACTGGTCCGCCTCGTTCAACGAGCAGGAAAATGGTTCTCTTCGTCCCTCGCCCTTGGTACCGACATTGTTGCCGACATAACTGACATGCTACTCTCTGACAGGCCTTGCTATCGCGATCGTACAAGATGTCAGCCCCCCCTTTCTACTTTTAACCCACATGGTAGGCCCATAACCCACAGTTCCACGGGATCGAAACCTGACTGTCCTGTACACCCCCTATTCCCAAAGTTATTCCTCGCGCGTGGACTCGTATGTAATCCACGGTCCACTGTCCTAGTGGTCTATTCTGGTATCAGACGCAATACTTACTCTCGCTACTCTGAACCCCTTTCTCACTCTGGTTCAGGCTTCGAGCAACTATCTATCCGCTTGGAGCCTATTATGGTACCTTCGTACCTTACTCTCGAGGTATTTCATATGTTCAACTCGAGAGATAATCTTATACTAATTCATGGGTTAACCCCAGATTGTTTCCCTCAAAAGCATTATGTCGTAGTGAGCTGCCCCTTATCTTTTCGTAAGTACGATGGAGATCCCGAAGAAAGGATGACAAATTGATCATGGTGACTTGAAGCAGTGAAATGAAGACATCAACGAAAGGGATCAACTTCTTCGAAAGGGAAGCCAAGACCGAGAAGACTCGTTAGGTTTTTCGCTACCAACACCTTCGCCCCTTACTCCACCGCTTAAATCTCGGGACGAGATTTCTTGTAGTGGAGGAGAATTGTGACGCTCGGGTAATCATGCTACAGTAATTCCACGCTAATGATGCCACGTCACCTCGGTTACTGTTATTACTCTTGCGATGGTTCAAAAACGCTTTGAATTCAAATTTAAAATCAAGTCAAACAGTTAAAGTTTTCAAAAGTGAAAACTAAAATGTTCTAAATGTAACAAATAATTCATAAGTAATGTTGGTGGAGGAACCACATTTTTATAAAATGTCTAAATGCATTCAATTAATTAAAACTGTCGGTAAAACAAATAAATAAATGTGTTGGTATTTTATAAAATACTAAACTATATTATTTGGGGGTTAAACCTTTTTGTGGCAGAGGTATAATTAGTGTTACTATTTAAGATACAACTTTTATATTTTATAAAACAAAAATAAAAGAAAACTGAAAGGAAATAAAAAAAAATAACA
>NW_021258652.1:12604-35617 GCF_002162155.2 Triticum dicoccoides | reverse complement strand
GTTGTTGTTGTTGTTGTTGGAGAGGTGCGTTAGGAGCAGCGGGTGGTGGTGGTGGAAGACGCGCGAGCAATTCATTAAACTTGTTATCGAGCTTTGTTTCGAACGTCTTCTCCATGCCATCTATCTTCTCCATGGCCTCTTCAAATCTGTTTAGCACGTCTTGCACCTGTCCACTCATCATTTGCTGAAATTTATCATGCAAATCCTTATTCGTCATGTTCTCCCAGTCAGTCTCGTCGGCTTGTGATCCTGGCATGGTTAGCAGCAATAGAAACACACAAGAATGTGATCCTACAGACTACTAACAAGAGGTGGTGGTGGGTATCACAAATCCGTCAAGCAAATCTCAAATTCTTACCAGTTCTTACCCAGCAGCAGGCGGTGATCGGCAACCGTTGTAGTTAAAAACTCTCAAAGCTTGGATAGAGCGATTATCAGGGAGAGTCAAACGCACGACGTAGATGTATGTGGAGCTGGGAAGGCTTATAATATGGTAGCAAAAAGGGTCAGCAATAATCAATTCAGAGATGCAAAGTTGAATAAACGCTCAACGACGGTACTGTGCTGGTCCTAGGCTAGACTGTGCTAGAGACGCGAGCCTAGAACACCAACAAAATCACGGCGCGGCACGTAAACAAGGGAAAAGCACACTCTGGATTTTTTTTTGCGCTGCTTTTTTTTGCGAAAAATCACTATAATGGTGAGTGTCTCAAAACTCTTCCTAGCTCAAACTGACAGGATGGGCACGAAATTTTTTCGACCAATTTTTTTTTCCGACTGCCCGGACCCAAAAACTGGAAACGGGTCAAAAAAAACTTCCTATAATGGCACCTGTCTCAAAACACTCAGAAACACCTAAAAATAGGATAGCCAGAAATTTTTTCGAAAAATGCGTTTTCGAAAAATTTTGGGCCTAAACGGAGGGTGGTTTCCGGACTCCTTTTTTTTATGAAACCTACTCCGGCAAGGAAACACGAATCTGAATCTAGATGGATCTCGAAAACAAACCTAATATGACAAGAACTCGGATTGGTGGTGGATATATGGTAGTAGATTGCAGCGGTGGTGGTATATGGATACGGATTCGAAGCGGTGGCGGATAAGCGGCGGTGGTAGATGGCAGGGGCGATGATGATGGTGCGGCGGCGGCGTGACAACTTATGACCAGAACTCGAAACTCTAAAAGACTAGACTCTAAGACCAGCAACTAGACACGACGATGCAACCGCAAATTCAACAAAGCAAAACCCTAAAAATATTATGCGAAGTTGCAGCTATAGCGAACTTTTAATCTAAACAAAACCCAAAGTCTAAACGATGCCCTAAGGGCTGTATATATGGAGGAAGAGGGGGGAATTTCGTGGCCCTTGGTGGAGGGGTCCGAAATCAACCCTAACTCTTGTTTCCCCACACATACGAACTCTAAAAATAGCCTATACTTATGTATTTCGAAATTACATGGGCCTGGCCCAATAAAAAGGTGACGCAGCACCTATAATAGCCTCTGGACGAAATTTATGAAGTGACATCTTGTATATTTCGTCCAAGGCTTTATGCACTTGTTATGGTGGCTTCAAAGACCTGAAATCATCACTTGTAACTCTGTTCTTGTTCCCCTTGTGCATGCCATCATCTCCATGCTTGTTCTTGCTCCAATGTTCATCCTTCTCCAAGCTAGGCCCTTCATTTGTAAGCAAAACAAATGTATCCAATTTAGGCAGCATCATATTCTCATGAACATTAGAATCATTACCAAGAAACGAAAGTACCTGGTAATTTAGTTGGCGTGCGCGAGCTCTAGTAATTGGTCCAGTATGTATAGCAGCAGGGGCAGTGGGTGTAACAATGGTATTGATGTCCTCATCATACTTGTTCTCGAATCAACCTCTGGGTCTTGCAGGAGTACTTGTTTTTTGAACACATGTTAGTTGGCTTGAAAGAAGGTCTATCATGTTACTTCATGAAATCTTCCCAAAAAAAGTGATATCAATTTTGTCAACATATAAGGCATGTCTGTCAAATTAACTGCAGTACTTGTTCTCGAATTAACCTCTGGGTCTTGCAGGAGTACTTATTTTTTGAACACATGTTAATCAAAGGTCTATCACGTTACTTTTTGATATTTTTTTGTTTCTTTGAACACATTTCAATTAGCTTGAAAGAAGGTCTACCATGCTACTTCCTGACATCTTCCCTAAAAAAGTGATATGAATTTTGTCAACCTATAAGGCATGTCTATCAAATTACTTGTTCTCGAATTAACTTCTATGTCCGGCTAGAGTACTTGTTTTTTGAATGCATGTTAATCATTGGCCTATCGCGTTATTTTTTTTTTGTTTTTTGAACACATGTTAATTGGCTGGAAAGAAGGTCTATCATGTTACTTCACGACTTCTTTCCAAAAAAAGGAATATGACTTTTGTCAACCTATAAGGCATGTCTGTCAAATTAACCTCGAGGTACTTGTTCTCGAATTAACATCTGGGTCTTGCAGGAGTACTTGTTTTTTGAACACATGTTAACATAAGGTCTATCGCCTTACTTTTTGAAAAAAATTGTTTTCTGAACACATGTTAATTAGCTTGAAAGAAGGTCTATCGTGTTACTTCACAACATCTTTCCAAAAAAAGTGATATGACTTTTGTCAATGTATAAGGCATGTCTGTGAAATTAACCTCGAGGTACTTGTTCTCGAATTAACCTCTGGGTCTTTTTGGAGTACTTGTTATTTGAACACATGTTAATCGAAGGTCTATCACGTTACTTTTTGATAATTTTTGTTTTTTGAGACATGTTAATTGGCTTGAAAAAAGGTCTATCATGTTACTTCACGACTTCTTTCCAAAAAACGGATATGACTTTTGTCAACCTATAAGGCATGTCTGTCAAATTAACCTCGAGGTACTTGTTCTCGAATTAACATCTCGGTCTTTGTGGAGTACTTGTTTTTTGAACACATGTTAACAGAAGGTCTATCGCCTTACTTTTTGGAAAAAATGTTTTCTGAACACATGTTAATTGGCTTGAAAGAAGGTCTACCCTGTTACTTCACGACATCTTTCCAAAAAAGTGATATGAATTTTGTCAACCTATAAGGCATGTCTGTCAAATTAACCTCGAGGTACTTGTTCTCGAATTAACCTCTGGGTCTTGCAGGAGTACTTGTTTTTTTAACACATGTTAATCGAAGGTCTATCGCGTTACTTTTTGATAAAAAAATTGAACACATGTTAATTGACTTGAAAAAAGGTCTATCACGTTACTTCACGACATCTTTCCAAAAAAAGGGATATGACTTTTGTCAACCTATAAGGCATGTCTGTCAAATTAACCTCGAGGTACTTGTTCTCGAATTAACATCTGGGTCTTGCAGGAGTACTTGTTTTTGGAACACATGTTAACAGAAGGTCTATCGCCTTACTTTTTGGAAAAAAATGTTTCCTGAACACATGTTAATTGGCTTGAAAGAAGGTCTACCATGTTACTTCACGACATCTTTCCAAAAAAGTGATATGAATTTTGTCAACCTACAAGGCATGTTTGTCAAATTAACCTCGAGGAACTTGTTCTCGACTTAACCTCTGGGTCTTGCAGGAGTACTCGTTTTTTGAACACATGTTAATCGAAGGTCTATCACGTTACTTTTTGATAAAAAAATTGAACACATGTTAATTGGCTTGAAAAAAGGTCTATCATCTTACTTCATGACATCTTCCCAAAAAAAGTGATATGAATTTTGTCAACCTATAAGGCATGTCTATCAAATTAACTGGAGGTACTTGTTCTCGAATAAACCTCTGGGTCTTGCAGGAGTACTTGTTTTTTGAACACATGTTAATGAAAGTTCTATTTCATTACTTTTTGATGTTTTTTTGTTTTTTTGAACACATGTTAATTGGCTTGAAAGAAGGTCTATCATGTTCCTTCATGACACCTTCCCAAAAAAAGTGATATGAATTTTGTCAACCTATAAGGCATGTCTCTCAAATTACTTGTTCTCGAAGTAACCTCTATGTCCGGCTGGAGTACTTGTTTTTTGAATGCATGTTAATCGTAGGTCTACCGCATTATTTTTTTGATATTTTTTGTTTTTTGAACACATGTTAATTGCCTAGAAATAAGGTCTATCGTGTTGCTTCACGACATCTTTCCAAAAAAAGGGATATGACTTTTGTCAACCTATAAGGCATGTCTGTCAAATTAGCCTCGAGGTACTTGTTCTCGAATTAACATCTGGGTCTTGCAGGAGTACTTGTTTTTTGAACACATGTTAATCGAAGGTCTATCGCCTTACTTTTTGAAATTTTTTGTTTTCTGAACACATGTTAATTGGCTTGAAAGAAGGTCTATCTTGTTACTTCACGACATCTTTCCAGAAAAAGTGATATGACTTTTGTCAACGTATAAGGCATGTCTGTCAAATTAAGCTCGAGGTACTGGTTCTCGAATTAACCTCTCGGTCTTGTTGGAGTACTTGTTTTTTGAACACATGTTAATCGAACGTCTATCACATAACTTTTTGATAATTTTTGTTTTTTGAAACATGTTAATTGGCTTGAAAGATGGTCTATCGTGTAACTTCACGTCATGTTTCGAAAAAAGTGATATGTCTTTTGTCAACCTATAAGGCATGCCTGTCAAATTAACCTCGATGTACTTGTTCTCGAATTAACATCAGGGTGTTTGTGGAGTACTTGTTTTCTGAATGCATGTTAATCGAAGGTCTATCACGTTATGATAGAGGCGGGGGTGTCCCGATCTTTCGATGAGATGATAACTATCGATTTGGTGAAGATGACTTTGACGATCCGACTACAAACGTGCACGACGTTGCGCCTTAGCAATCGCTAAACCAACTCCGAAAGGTTATTGACCACGCTGGAGCACAATCAACCTGACCACGAAGGTCTATTCCTGCAAGCAATCGAAGAACAAGCAAGAATATGATAAAAGCAATCTGAATATTGCGAGTATATATGAAGTATTGATAAAGGTGGGGATCCGTAAGCGGTCTTGGTCTGGTCGTTGGACACAAACGAAGTACACGAAGTTGCAATGGCTAACTTTTAACTAAACAAATCCCAAGGAAAAGCTACTAGATGGATCTACTTATATAGGAGCAAGGGGTGGCGGCCAAGGAGGTGGGAGGACGTCCCAAGGCAGCCTAAAACTAAATCTAGGTCGTACAAGGCCAATGGGCCCAAGTGGAGGTGATGTAACACCTTTGGAGTTGTAGTTTGACTCGGATTCTGCTGCAGCATCAGATTGTTTCGTCCACAACTCAACGCTCCGGACGAATTTGAAGGTGATTCCAATTGGGTTGGAAAGTGCACGAAATCTAGTTTCCAACAAAAAAAGAATCACCCAATTCGGAGTCCGTATGAAAAACTTGTGTGCGTTTTGAGTCAGGTATGTCTGTGCAGTCCGAATCTGAATCCAGAACGTGAGAGACTTGGACTCTATCTTCTCTTGGACCAAAAGTGACGTGAGAGAACTTTTTGGACAGCAAATAAACATCTCTTTCTTCCTTATCTTCATATGTGGATTGTACAAATGTCCCATACACCTGCAATTAGACAAAACACAAAAGTGTGTGAAGTATTTTTGTTCTGGATAACATAAATAGATTATTGAATAGTTTGCACTAGAAATCACCTGACAAATATGCATATATGCAATATTTTTGGTCATATCCAAGGTAGTCATGTCCTCATCACATAATCAGCATATGTAGAGATACTAAAATGCACACGAACAGTACGTGTTACCTTAACCTTGCCGCTGTTGTTGAACCATTGGATGTAGTAAGGATGTGGATGTGGTCTTGTGGTGAGAGAAAGCTTCTCCACCATCTCCATGCTAGCCAAGTTGTTGCAGCTCCCTCCGTCTATGATGACGCGCACAGAACGTTCCTTCACAACTCCCTTGGTATGGAACAAATTGTGCCTCTGATTTTGCTCAGCTTGTGTGACCTGCACACTCAAAACACGTTGAGCAACTAAACATTCATACCTGTCAGCGTCTTCAGGAGCCATGTATTGCGTCTCATGATCAGAATCATCTCCACCATGTTCTTCACGTGTAATAAGAGCCAAAGTCTCCTCATCATAGTCACTAGCAGACTCATATCCACCATCCGTGGTAGCAATCATCACACGCGGAGATTTGCATTCTCTCGCATAATGACCTCCTCCCTTACAACGACGACAAATAATATCACTTGTGTGCCCTGTTGATGCCATGGAAGAAGAAGAACGCTGTGCAGGCCCCGCAGGTGCGCTCTTGGCAGATAATGGTGGTTGTTCCTGTTTTCTTGTATCACGGCTGGAGGTGGCACCGGATGGAGGTGCTGGTGCAGTTGAAGTAGAAGATGCACGTGGTGTCCATGATGAAGGTCGGCCTGCAGAAAAGTTAGTTCGCCCCAATGCTTGTCGATCCTGCACTTCACGTTCAGCTTTACAAGCAAGATGGAATAAACGAGTGATATTAGTATACTCCTTATAGTCTAGAATGGTCTGAATCTCTCTATTTAATCCACCCAGAAAACGTGCAAGCATAGCTTCATTCTCCTCAACAATACCACATCGAATCATGCCAGTTTGTAATTCCTGATAATATTCTTCTACAGAATTTTTTCCTTGTCTTAAACGCTGCAATTTTTGAAGCAATTCATGTTGATAATATGGTGGAACCCAACGCGTACGCATAGCGGTTTTCAAAGCAGCCCAAGTAGTTGGAATAGGATATAATCTACAATGTTCAGACCACCAGACACATGCAAAACTAGTGAAAGCACAAACAGCAGCAGCAACCCGTCTCTCCTCGGGATATTGTAAACATGTAAAACGTTGTTCAGTTTCTAACTCCCAAGTAAGATATATATCAGGAACATATCTACCCTCAAATGGTGGAATATTCAATTTCAGTTTAGGAATATGGACATCATCTCGTACCTGAGGTGGTGGTGCAGGCCTACCATTACGAATATATACCTGAGGTCGACCTGCTGGTGGTGGTGCTGGTGGTTGCACGTAGTTTTGATTTTGAGCAACCTCATCCTCGTAATCTCCCACATAATCATCCTCCTCCGCATCAGCAGCAGGAGCCACAGAAGTATCAACAGCAGCACCAACAGTTTGGCCAAACGCAAGAGGAACACGGCTCGCTCGGCGGAGGTCTATTTCGCGACGAGGAGGTAGTCGTTGTTGTTGTTGTTGTTGTTGGAGAGGTGCGTTAGGAGCAGCGGGTGGTGGTGGTGGAAGACGCGCGAGCAATTCATTAAACTTGTTATCGAGCTTTGTTTCGAACGTCTTCTCCATGCCATCTATCTTCTCCATGGCCTCTTCAAATCTGTTTAGCACGTCTTGCACCTGTCCACTCATCATTTGCTGAAATTTATCATGCAAATCCTTATTCGTCATGTTCTCCCAGTCAGTCTCGTCGGCTTGTGATCCTGGCATGGTTAGCAGCAATAGAAACACACAAGAATGTGATCCTACAGACTACTAACAAGAGGTGGTGGTGGGTATCACAAATCCGTCAAGCAAATCTCAAATTCTTACCAGTTCTTACCCAGCAGCAGGCGGTGATCGGCAACCGTTGTAGTTAAAAACTCTCAAAGCTTGGATAGAGCGATTACCAGGGAGAGTCAAACGCACGACGTAGATGTATGTGGAGCTGGGAAGGCTTATAATATGGTAGCAAAAAGGGTCAGCAATAATCAATTCAGAGATGCAAAGTTGAATAAACGCTCAACGACGGTACTGTGCTGGTCCTAGGCTAGACTGTGCTAGAGACGCGAGCCTAGAACACCAACAAAATCACGGCGCGGCACGTAAACAAGGGAAAAGCACACTCTGGATTTTTTTTTGCGATCTTTTTTTTGCGCTGCTTTTTTTTGCGAAAAATCACTATAATGGTGAGTGTCTCAAAACTCTTCCTAGCTCAAACTGACAGGATGGGCACGAAATTTTTTCGACCAATTTTTTTTTCCGACTGCCCGGACCCAAAAACTGGAAACGGGTCAAAAAAAACTTCCTATAATGGCACCTGTCTCAAAACACTCAGAAACACCTAAAAATAGGATAGCCAAATTTTTTTTCGAAAAATGCGTTTTCGAAAAATTTTGGGCCTAAACGGAGGGTGGTTTCCGGACTCCTTTTTTTTATGAAACCTACTCCGGCAAGGAAACACGAATCTGAATCTAGATGGATCTCGAAAACAAACCTAATATGACAAGAACTCGGATTGGTGGTGGATATATGGTAGTAGATTGCAGCGGTGGTGGTATATGGATACGGATTCGAAGCGGTGGCGGATAAGCGGCGGTGGTAGATGGCAGGGGCGATGATGATGGTGCGGCGGCGGCGTGACAACTTATGACCAGAACTCGAAACTCTAAAAGACTAGACTCTAAGACCAGCAACTAGACACGACGATGCAACCGCAAATTCAACAAAGCAAAACCCTAAAAATATTATGCGAAGTTGCAGCTATGGCGAACTTTTAATCTAAACAAAACCCAAAGTCTAAACGATGCCCTAAGGGCTGTATATATGGAGGAAGAGGGGGGAATTTCGTGGCCCTTGGTGGAGGGGTCCGAAATCAACCCTATCTCTTGTTTCCCCACACATACGAACTCTAAAAATAGCCTATACTTATGTATTTCGAAATTACATGGGCCTGGCCCAATAAAAAGGTGACGCAGCACCTATAATAGCCTCTGGACGAAATTTATGAAGTGACATCTTGTATATTTCGTCCAAGGCTTTATGCACTTGTTATGGTGGCTTCAAAGACCTGAAATCATCACTTGTAACTCTGTTCTTGTTCCCCTTGTGCATGCCATCATCTCCATGCTTGTTCTTGCTCCAATGTTCATCCTTCTCCAAGCTAGGCCCTTCATTTGTAAGCAAAACAAATGTATCCAATTTAGGCAGCATCATATTCTCATGAACATTAGAATCATTACCAAGAAACGAAAGTACCTGGTAATTTAGTTGGCGTGCGCGAGCTCTAGTAATTGGTCCAGTATGTATAGCAGCAGGGGCTGTGGGTGTAACAATGGTATTGATGTCCTCATCATACTTGTTCTCGAATCAACCTCTGGGTCTTGCAGGAGTACTTGTTTTTTGAACACATGTTAGTTGGCTTGAAAGAAGGTCTATCATGTTACTTCATGAAATCTTCCCAAAAAAAGTGATATCAATTTTGTCAACATATAAGGCATGTCTGTCAAATTAACTGCAGTACTTGTTCTCGAATTAACCTCTGGGTCTTGCAGGAGTACTTATTTTTTGAACACATGTTAATCAAAGGTCTACCACGTTACTTTTTGATATTTTTTTGTTTCTTTGAACACATTTCAATTAGCTTGAAAGAAGGTCTACCATGCTACTTCCTGACATCTTCCCTAAAAAAGTGATATGAATTTTGTCAACCTATAAGGCATGTCTATCAAATTACTTGTTCTCGAATTAACTTCTATGTCCGGCTAGAGTACTTGTTTTTTGAATGCATGTTAATCATTGGCCTATCGCGTTATTTTTTTTTTGTTTTTTGAACACATGTTAATTGGCTGGAAAGAAGGTCTATCATGTTACTTCACGACTTCTTTCCAAAAAAAGGAATATGACTTTTGTCAACCTATAAGGCATGTCTGTCAAATTAACCTCGAGGTACTTGTTCTCGAATTAACATCTGGGTCTTGCAGGAGTACTTGTTTTTTGAACACATGTTAACAGAAGGTCTATCGCCTTACTTTTTGAAAAAAATTGTTTTCTGAACACATGTTAATTAGCTTGAAAGAAGGTCTATCGTGTTACTTCACAACATCTTTCCAAAAAAAGTGATATGACTTTTGTCAATGTATAAGGCATGTCTGTGAAATTAACCTCGAGGTACTTGTTCTCGAATTAACCTCTGGGTCTTTTTGGAGTACTTGTTATTTGAACACATGTTAATCGAAGGTCTATCACGTTACTTTTTGATAATTTTTGTTTTTTGAAACATGTTAATTGGCTTGAAAAAAGGTCTATCATGTTACTTCGCAACTTCTTTCCAAAAAAGGGATATGACTTTTGTCAACCTATAAGGCATGTCTGTCAAATTAACCTCGAGGTACTTGTTCTCGAATTAACATCTCGGTCTTTGTGGAGTACTTGTTTTTTGAACACATGTTAACAGAAGGTCTATCGCCTTACTTTTTGGAAAAAATGTTTTCTGAACACATGTTAATTGGCTTGAAAGAAGGTCTACCCTGTTACTTCACGACATCTTTCCAAAAAAGTGATATGAATTTTGTCAACCTATAAGGCATGTCTGTCAAATTAACCTCGAGGTACTTGTTCTCGAATTAACCTCTGGGTCTTGCAGGAGTACTTGTTTTTTTAACACATGTTAATCGAAGGTCTATCGCGTTACTTTTTGATAAAAAAATTGAACACATGTTAATTGACTTGAAAAAAGGTCTATCACGTTACTTCACGACATCTTTCCAAAAAAAGGGATATGACTTTTGTCAACCTATAAGGCATGTCTGTCAAATTAACCTCGAGGTACTTGTTCTCGAATTAACATCTGGGTCTTGCAGGAGTACTTGTTTTTGGAACACATGTTAACAGAAGGTCTATCGCCTTACTTTTTGGAAAAAAATGTTTCCTGAACACATGTTAATTGGCTTGAAAGAAGGTCTACCATGTTACCTCACGATATCTTTCCAAAAAAGTGATATGAATTTTGTCAACCTATAAGGCATGTCTGTCAAATTAACCTCGAGGAACTTGTTCTCGACTTAACCTCTGGGTCTTGCAGGAGTACTCATTTTTTGAACACATGTTAATCGAAGGTCTATCACGTTACTTTTTGATAAAAAAAATTGAACACATGTTAATTGGCTTGAAAAAAGGTCTATCATCTTACTTCATGACATCTTCCCAAAAAAAGTGATATGAATTTTGTCAACCTATAAGGCATGTCTATCAAATTAACTGGATGTACTTGTTCTCGAATAAACCTCTGGGTCTTGCAGGAGTACTTGTTTTTTGAACACATGTTAATCAAAGTTCTATCGCATTACTTTTTGATGTTTTTTTGTTTTTTTGAACACATGTTAATTGGCTTGAAAGAAGGTCTATCATGTTCCTTCATGACACCTTCCCAAAAAAAGTGATATGAATTTTGTCAACCTATAAGGCATGTCTGTCAAATTACTTGTTCTCGAAGTAACCTCTATGTCCGGCTGGAGTACTTGTTTTTTGAATGCATGTTAATCGTAGGTCTACCGCATTATTTTTTTGATATTTTTTGTTTTTTGAACACATGTTAATTGCCTGGAAATAAGGTCTATCGTGTTGCTTCACGACATCTTTCCAAAAAAAGGGATATGACTTTTGTCAACCTATAAGGCATGTCTGTCAAATTAGCCTCGAGGTACTTGTTCTCGAATTAACATCTGGGTCTTGCAGGAGTACTTGTTTTTTGAACACATGTTAATCGAAGGTCTATCGCCTTACTTTTTGAAATTTTTTGTTTTCTGAACACATGTTAATTGGCTTGAAAGAAGGTCTATCTTGTTACTTCACGACATCTTTCCAGAAAAAGTGATATGACTTTTGTCAACGTATAAGGCATGTCTGTCAAATTAAGCTCGAGGTACTGGTTCTCGAATTAACCTCTCGGTCTTGTTGGAGTACTTGTTTTTTGAACACATGTTAATCGAACGTCTATCACATAACTTTTTGATAATTTTTGTTTTTTGAAACATGTTAATTGGCTTGAAAGATGGTCTATCGTGTAACTTCACGTCATGTTTCGAAAAAAGTGATATGTCTTTTGTCAACCTATAAGGCATGCCTGTCAAATTAACCTCGATGTACTTGTTCTCGAATTAACATCAGGGTGTTTGTGGAGTACTTGTTTTCTGAATGCATGTTAATCGAAGGTCTATCACGTTATGATAGAGGCGGGGGTGTCCCGATCTTTCGATGAGATGATAACTATCGATTTGGTGAAGATGACTTTGACGATCCGACTACAAACGTGCACGACGTTGCGCCTTAGCAATCGCTAAACCAACTCCGAAAGGTTATTGACCACGCTGGAGCACAATCAACCTGACCACGAAGGTCTATTCCTGCAAGCAATCGAAGAACAAGCAAGAATATGATAAAAGCAATCTGAATATTGCGAGTATATATGAAGTATTGATAAAGGTGGGGATCCGTAAGCGGTCTTGGTCTGGTCGTTGGACACAAACGAAGTACACGAAGTTGCAATGGCTAACTTTTAACTAAACAAATCCCAAGGAAAAGCTACTAGATGGATCTACTTATATAGGAGCAAGGGGTGGCGGCCAAGGAGGTGGGAGGACGTCCCAAGGCAGCCTAAAACTAAATCTAGGTCGTACAAGGCAAATGGGCCCAAGTGGAGGTGATGTAACACCTTTGGACTTGTAGTTTGACTCGGATTCTGCTACAGCATCAGATTGTTTCGTCCACAACTCAACGCTCCGGACGAATTTGAAGGTGATTCCAATTGGGTTGGAAAGTGCACGAAATCTAGTTTCCAACAAAAAAAGAATCACCCAATTCGGAGTCCGTATGAAAAACTTGTGTGCATTTTGAGTCAGGTGTGTCTGTGTAGTCCGAATCTGAATCCAGAACGTGAGAGACTTGGACTCTATCTTCTCTTGGGCCAAAAGTGACGTGAGAGAACTTTTTGGACAGCAAATAAACATCTCTTTCTTCCTTATCTTCATATGTGGATTGTACAAATGTCCCATACACCTGCAATTAGACAAAACACAAAAGTGTGTGAAGTATTTTTGTTCTGGATAACATAAATAGATTATTGAATAGTTTGCACTAGAAATCACCTGACAAATATGCATATATGCAATATTTTTGGTCATATCCAAGGTAGTCATGTCCTCATCACGTTACTTTTTGATAAAAAAAAATTGAACATGTTAATTGGCTTGAAGGAAGGTCTACCGTGTTACTTCACGACATCTTTCCAAAAAAAGAGACATGACTTTTGTCAACCTATAAGGCATGTCTGTCAAATTAACCTCGAGGTACTTGTTCTCGAATTAACCTCTGGGTCTTGCAGGAGTACTTGTTTTTTTAACACATGTTAATCGAAGGTCTATCGCGTTACTTTTTGATAAAAAAATTGAACACATGTTAATTGGCTTGAAAAAAGGTCTATCACGTTACTTCACGACATCTTTCCAAAAAAAGGGATATGAATTTTGTCAACCTATAAGCCACGTCTGTCAAATTAACCTCGAGGTACTTGTTCTCGAATTAACCTCTGGGTCTTGCAGGAGTACTTGTTTTTTGAACACATGTTAATCAAAGGCCTATCGCGTTACTTTTTGATATTTTTTTGTTTTTTTGAACACATGTTAATTGGCTTGAAAGAAGGTCTATCATGTTACTTCATGACATCTTCCCAAAAAAAGTGATATCAATTTTGTCAACCTATAAGGCAGGTCTGTCAAATTACTTGTTCTCAAATTGACCTCTATGTTCGGCTGGAGTACTTGTTTTTTGAATGCATGTTAATCGTAGGTTTGTCACGTTATTTTTTGGTATTTTTTGATTTTTAAACACATGTGAATTGGCTGGAAAGAAGGTCTATCGTGTTACTTCACGACATCCTTCCAAAAAAAGGGATATGACTTTTGTCAACCTATAAGGCATGTCTGTCAAATTAACCTCGAGGTACTTGTTCTCGAATTAACATCTGGGTCTTGCAGGAGTACTAGTTTTTTGAACACACATTAATCGAAGGTCTATCACGTTACTTTTTGATATTTTTTGTTTTCTGAACACATGTTAATTGGCTTGGAAGAAGGTCTATCGTGTTACTTCACGACATGTTTCAAAAAAAAGTGATATGACTTTTGTCAACCTATAAGGCATGTCTGTCAAATTAACCTCGAGGTACTTATTCTCGAATTAACATCCGGGTCTTTGTGGATTACTTTTTTTCTCAATGCATGTTAATCGAAGGTCTATCGCGTTACTTTTTGATAAAAAAAATTTGAACCCATGTTAATTGGCTTGAAAGAAGGTCTACCGTGTTACACCATGATATCTTTCCAAAAAAAGTGATGACTTTTGTCAACCTATAAGGCATGTGTGTTAAATTAACCTCGAGGTACTTGTTCTCGAATTAACCTCTGGGTCTTGCGGGAGTACTTGTTTTTTGAACACATGTTTATCGAAGGTCTATCGCGTTACTTTTTGATATTTTTTTGATTTTTTGAACACATGTTAATTGGCTTGAAAGAAGGTCTATCATGATACTACATGACATCTTCCCAAAAAAGTGATATGAATTTTGTCAACCTATAAGGCATGTCTGTCAAATTAACCTCGAGGTACTTGTTCTCGAATTAACATCTGGGTCTTGCAGGAGTACTTGTTTTTTGAACACATGTTAATCAAAGGTCTATCACGTTACTTTTTGATATTTTTTTGTTTCTTTGAACACATTTCAATTGGCTTGAAAGAAGGTCTACGATGCTACTTCCTGACATCTTCCCTAAAAAAGTGATATGAATTTTGTCAACCTATAAGGCATGTCTATCAAATTACTTGTTCTCGAATTAACTTCTATGTCCGGCTAGAGTACTTGTTTTTTGAATGCATGTTAATCATTGGCCTATCGCGTTATTTTTGTTTTGTTTTTTGAACACATGTTAATTGGCTGGAAAGAAGGTCTATCATGTTACTTCACGACTTCTTTCCAAAAAAAGGAATATGACTTTTGTCAACCTATAAGGCATGTCTGTCAAATTAACCTCGAGGTACTTGTTCTCGAATTAACATCTGGGTCTTGCAGGAGTACTTGTTTTTTGAACACATGTTAACAGAAGGTCTATCGCCTTACTTTTTGAAAAAAATTGTTTTCTGAACACATGTTAATTAGCTTGAAAGAAGGTCTATCGTGTTACTTCACAACATCTTTCCAAAAAAAGTGATATGACTTTTGTCAATGTATAAGGCATGTCTGTGAAATTAACCTCGAGGTACTTGTTCTCGAATTAACCTCTGGGTCTTTTTGGAGTACTTGTTATTTGAACACATGTTAATCGAAGGTCTATCACGTTACTTTTTGATAATTTTTGTTTTTTGAAACATGTTAATTGGCTTGAAAAAAGGTCTATCATGTTACTTCACAACTTCTTTCCAAAAAAGGGATATGACTTTTGTCAACCTATAAGGCATGTCTGTCAAATTAACCTCGAGGTACTTGTTCTCGAATTAACATCTCGGTCTTTGTGGAGTACTTGTTTTTTGAACACATGTTAACAGAAGGTCTATCGCCTTACTTTTTGGAAAAAATGTTTTCTGAACACATGTTAATTGGCTTGAAAGAAGGTCTACCCTGTTACTTCACGACATCTTTCCAAAAAAGTGATATGAATTTTGTCAACCTATAAGGCATGTCTGTCAAATTAACCTCGAGGTACTTGTTCTCGAATTAACCTCTGGGTCTTGCAGGAGTACTTGTTTTTTTAACACATGTTAATCGAAGGTCTATCGCGTTACTTTTTGATAAAAAAATTGAACACATGTTAATTGACTTGAAAAAAGGTCTATCACGTTACTTCACGACATCTTTCCAAAAAAAGGGATATGACTTTTGTCAACCTATAAGGCATGTCTGTCAAATTAACCTCGAGGTACTTGTTCTCGAATTAACATCTGGGTCTTGCAGGAGTACTTGTTTTTGGAACACATGTTAACAGAAGGTCTATCGCCTTACTTTTTGGAAAAAAATGTTTCCTGAACACATGTTAATTGGCTTGAAAGAAGGTCTACCATGTTACCTCACGATATCTTTCCAAAAAAGTGATATGAATTTTGTCAACCTATAAGGCATGTCTGTCAAATTAACCTCGAGGAACTTGTTCTCGACTTAACCTCTGGGTCTTGCAGGAGTACTCATTTTTTGAACACATGTTAATCGAAGGTCTATCATGTTACTTTTTGATCAAAAAAATTGAACACATGTTAATTAGCTTGAAAAAAGGTCTATCATCTTACTTCATGACATCTTCCCAAAAAAAGTGATATGAATTTTGTCAACCTATAAGGCATGTCTATCAAATTAACTGGATGTACTTGTTCTCGAATAAACCTCTGGGTCTTGCAGGAGTACTTGTTTTTTGAACACATGTTAATCAAAGTTCTATCGCATTACTTTTTGATGTTTTTTTGTTTTTTTGAACACATGTTAATTGGCTTGAAAGAAGGTCTATCATGTTCCTTCATGACACCTTCCCAAAAAAAGTGATATGAATTTTGTCAACCTATAAGGCATGTCTGTCAAATTACTTGTTCTCGAAGTAACCTCTATGTCCGGCTGGAGTACTTGTTTTTTGAATGCATGTTAATCGTAGGTCTACCGCATTATTTTTTTGATATTTTTTGTTTTTTGAACACATGTTAATTGCCTGGAAATAAGGTCTATCGTGTTGCTTCACGACATCTTTCCAAAAAAAGGGATATGACTTTTGTCAACCTATAAGGCATGTCTGTCAAATTAGCCTCGAGGTACTTGTTCTCGAATTAACATCTGGGTCTTGCAGGAGTACTTGTTTTTTGAACACATGTTAATCGAAGGTCTACCGCCTTACTTTTTGAAATTTTTTGTTTTCTGAACACATGTTAATTGGCTTGAAAGAAGGTCTATCTTGTTATTTCACGACATCTTTCCAGAAAAAGTGATATGACTTTTGTCAACGTATAAGGCATGTCTGTCAAATTAAGCTCGAGGTACTGCTTCTCGAATTAACCTCTCGGTCTTGTTGGAGTACTTGTTTTTTGAACACATGTTAATCGAACGTCTATCACATACCTTTTTGATAATTTTTGTTTTTTGAAACATGTTAATTGGCTTGAAAGATGGTCTATCGTGTAACTTCACGTCATGTTTCGAAAAAAGTGATATGTCTTTTGTCAACCTATAAGGCATGCCTGTCAAATTAACCTCGATGTACTTGTTCTCGAATTAACATCAGGGTCTTTGTGGAGTACTTGTTTTCTGAATGCATGTTAATCGAAGGTCTATCACGTTACTTTTTGATAAAAAAATTTGAACATGTTAATTGGCTTGAAGGAAGGTCTACCGTGTTACTTCACGACATCTTTCCAAAAAAAGAGACATGACTTTTGTCAACCTATAAGGCATGTCTGTCAAATTAACCTCGAGGTACTTGTTCTCGAATTAACCTCTGGGTCTTTTTGGAGTACTTGTTATTTGAACACATGTTAATCGAAGGTCTATCACGTTACTTTTTGATAATTTTTGTTTTTTGAAACATGTTAATTGGCTTGAAAAAAGGTCTATCATGTTACTTCACGACTTCTTTCCAAAAAAGGGATATGACTTTTGTCAACCTATAAGGCATGTCTGTCAAATTAACCTCGAGGTACTTGTTCTCGAATTAACATCTCGGTCTTTGTGGAGTACTTGTTTTTTGAACACATGTTAACAGAAGGTCTATCGCCTTACTTTTTGGAAAAAATGTTTTCTGAACACATGTTAATTGGCTTGAAAGAAGGTCTACCGTGTTACTTCACGACAACTTTCCAAAAAAGTGATATGAATTTTGTCAACCTATAAGGCATGTCTGTCAAATTAACCTCGAGGTACTTGTTCTCGAATTAACCTCTGGGTCTTGCAGGAGTACTTGTTTTTTTAACACATGTTAATCGAAGGTCTATCGCGTTACTTTTTGATAAAAAAATTGAACACATGTTAATTGACTTGAAAAAAGGTCTATCACGTTACTGCACGACATCTTTCCAAAAAAAGGGATATGACTTTTGTCAACCTATAAGGCATGTCTGTCAAATTAACCTCGAGGTACTTGTTCTCGAATTAACATCTGGGTCTTGCAGGAGTACTTGTTTTTGGAACACATGTTAACAGAAGGTCTATCGCCTTACTTTTTGGAAAAAAATGTTTCCTGAACACATGTTAATTGGCTTGAAAGAAGGTCTACCATGTTACCTCACGACATCTTTCCAAAAAAGTGATATGAATTTTGTCAACCTATAAGGCATGTCTGTCAAATTAACCTCGAGGAACTTGTTCTCGACTTAACCTCTGGGTCTTGTAGGAGTACTCGTTTTTTGAACACATGTTAATCGAAGGTCTATCGCGTTACTTTTTGATAAAAAAAATTGAACACATGTTAATTGGCTTGAAAAAAGGTCTATCATCTTACTTCATGACATCTTCCCAAAAAAAGTGATATGAATTTTGTCAACCTATAAGGCATGTCTATCAAATTAACTGGAGGTACTTGTTCTCAAATAAACCTCTGGGTCTTGCAGGAGTACTTGTTTTTTGAACACATGTTAATCAAAGTTCTATCGCATTACTTTTTGATGTTTTTTTGTTTTTTTGAACACATGTTAATTGGCTTGAAAGAAGGTCTATCATGTTCCTTCATGACACCTTCCCAAAAAAAGTGATATGAATTTTGTCAACCTATAAGGCATGTCTGTCAAATTACTTGTTCTCGAAGTAACCTCTATGTCCGGCTGGAGTACTTGTTTTTTGAATGCATGTTAATCGTAGGTCTACCGCATTATTTTTTTTGATATTTTTTGTTTTTTGAACACATGTTAATTGCCTGGAAATGAGGTCTATCGTGTTGCTTCACGACATCTTTCCAAAAAAAGGGATATGACTTTTGTCAACCTATAAGGCATGTCTGTCAAATTAGCCTCGAGGTACTTGTTCTCGAATTAACATCTGGGTCTTGCAGGAGTACTTGTTTTTTGAACACATGTTAATCGAAGGTCTATCGCCTTACTTTTTGAAATTTTTTGTTTTCTGAACACATGTTAGTTGGCTTGAAAGAAGGTCTATCTTGTTACTTCACGACATCTTTCCAGAAAAAGTGATATGACTTTTGTCAACGTATAAGGCATGTCTGTCAAATTAAGCTCGAGGTACTGGTTCTCGAATTAACCTCTCGGTCTTGTTGGAGTACTTGTTTTTTGAACACATGTTAATCGAACGTCTATCACATAACTTTTTGATAATTTTTGTTTTTTGAAACATGTTAATTGGCTTGAAAGATGGTCTATCGTGTAACTTCACGTCATGTTTCGAAAAAAGTGATATGTCTTTTGTCAACCTATAAGGCATGCCTGTCAAATTAACCTCGATGTACTTGTTCTCGAATTAACATCAGGGTGTTTGTGGAGTACTTGTTTTCTGAATGCATGTTAATCGAAGGTCTATCACGTTATGATAGAGGCGGGGGTGTCCCGATCTTTCGATGAGATGATAACTATCGATTTGGTGAAGATGACTTTGACGATCCGACTACAAACGTGCACGACGTTGCGCCTTAGCAATCGCTAAACCAACTCCGAAAGGTTATTGACCACGCTGGAGCACAATCAACCTGACCACGAAGGTCTATTCCTGCAAGCAATCGAAGAACAAGCAAGAATATGATAAAAGCAATCTGAATATTGCGAGTATATATGAAGTATTGATAAAGGTGGGGATCCGTAAGCGGTCTTGGTCTGGTCGTTGGACACAAACGAAGTACACGAAGTTGCAATGGCTAACTTTTAACTAAACAAATCCCAAGGAAAAGCTACTAGATGGATCTACTTATATAGGAGCAAGGGGTGGCGGCCAAGGAGGTGGGAGGACGTCCCAAGGCAGCCTAAAACTAAATCTAGGTCGTACAAGGCAAATGGGCCCAAGTGGAGGTGATGTAACACCTTTGGACTTGTAGTTTGACTCGGATTCTGCTACAGCATCAGATTGTTTCGTCCACAACTCAACGCTCCGGACGAATTTGAAGGTGATTCCAATTGGGTTGGAAAGTGCACGAAATCTAGTTTCCAACAAAAAAAGAATCACCCAATTCGGAGTCCGTATGAAAAACTTGTGTGCATTTTGAGTCAGGTGTGTCTGTGTAGTCCGAATCTGAATCCAGAACGTGAGAGACTTGGACTCTATCTTCTCTTGGGCCAAAAGTGACGTGAGAGAACTTTTTGGACAGCAAATAAACATCTCTTTCTTCCTTATCTTCATATGTGGATTGTACAAATGTCCCATACACCTGCAATTAGACAAAACACAAAAGTGTGTGAAGTATTTTTGTTCTGGATAACATAAATAGATTATTGAATAGTTTGCACTAGAAATCACCTGACAAATATGCATATATGCAATATTTTTGGTCATATCCAAGGTAGTCATGTCCTCATCACGTTACTTTTTGATAAAAAAAAATTGAACATGTTAATTGGCTTGAAGGAAGGTCTACCGTGTTACTTCACGACATCTTTCCAAAAAAAGAGACATGACTTTTGTCAACCTATAAGGCATGTCTGTCAAATTAACCTCGAGGTACTTGTTCTCGAATTAACCTCTGGGTCTTGCAGGAGTACTTGTTTTTTTAACACATGTTAATCGAAGGTCTATCGCGTTACTTTTTGATAAAAAAATTGAACACATGTTAATTGGCTTGAAAAAAGGTCTATCACGTTACTTCACGACATCTTTCCAAAAAAAGGGATATGAATTTTGTCAACCTATAAGCCACGTCTGTCAAATTAACCTCGAGGTACTTGTTCTCGAATTAACCTCTGGGTCTTGCAGGAGTACTTGTTTTTTGAACACATGTTAATCAAAGGCCTATCGCGTTACTTTTTGATATTTTTTTGTTTTTTTGAACACATGTTAATTGGCTTGAAAGAAGGTCTATCATGTTACTTCATGACATCTTCCCAAAAAAAGTGATATCAATTTTGTCAACCTATAAGGCAGGTCTGTCAAATTACTTGTTCTCAAATTGACCTCTATGTTCGGCTGGAGTACTTGTTTTTTGAATGCATGTTAATCGTAGGTTTGTCACGTTATTTTTTGGTATTTTTTGATTTTTAAACACATGTGAATTGGCTGGAAAGAAGGTCTATCGTGTTACTTCACGACATCCTTCCAAAAAAAGGGATATGACTTTTGTCAACCTATAAGGCATGTCTGTCAAATTAACCTCGAGGTACTTGTTCTCGAATTAACATCTGGGTCTTGCAGGAGTACTAGTTTTTTGAACACACATTAATCGAAGGTCTATCACGTTACTTTTTGATATTTTTTGTTTTCTGAACACATGTTAATTGGCTTGGAAGAAGGTCTATCGTGTTACTTCACGACATGTTTCAAAAAAAAGTGATATGACTTTTGTCAACCTATAAGGCATGTCTGTCAAATTAACCTCGAGGTACTTATTCTCGAATTAACATGCGGGTCTTTGTGGATTACTTTTTTTCTCAATGCATGTTAATCGAAGGTCTATCGCGTTACTTTTTGATAAAAAAAATTTGAACCCATGTTAATTGGCTTGAAAGAAGGTCTACCGTGTTACACCACGATATCTTTCCAAAAAAAGTGATATGACTTTTGTCAACCTATAAGGCATGTGTGTTAAATTAACCTCGAGGTACTTGTTCTCGAATTAACCTCTGGGTCTTGCGGGAGTACTTGTTTTTTGAACACATGTTTATCGAAGGTCTATCGCGTTACTTTTTGATATTTTTTTGTTTTTTTGAACACATGTTAATTGGCTTGAAAGAAGGTCTATCATGATACTACATGACATCTTCCCAAAAAAGTGATATGAATTTTGTCAACCTATAAGGCATGTCTGTCAAATTAACCTCGAGGTACTTGTTCTCAAATTAACCTTTGGGTCTTGCAGGAGTACTTGTTTTTTGAACACATGTTAATCAAAGGTCTATCGCGTTACTCTTTGATAATTTTTTGTTTTTTTTGTACACAAGTTAATTGGCTTGAAAGAAGGTCTATCATGTTACTTCATGTCATCTTCCCTAAAAAAGTGATATGAATTTTGTCAACCTATAAGGCATGTCTGTCAAATTACGTGTTCTCGAATTAACCTCTATGTCCGGCTAGAGTACTTGTTTTTTGAATGTATGTTAATCGTAGGTCTATCGCGTTTTTTTTGGTGTTTTTTGTTTTTTGAACACATGTTAATTGGCTGGAAAGAAGGTCTATCATGTTACTTCACGACTTCTTTCCAAAAAAGGGATATGACTTTTGCCAACCTATAAGGCATGTCTGTCAAATTAACCTCGAGGTACTTGTTCTCGAATTAACATCTGGGTCTTGCAGGAGTACTTGTTTTCTGAACACATGTTAATTGGCTTGAAAGAAGGTCTATCGTGTTACTTCACGACATCTTTCCAACAAAAGTGATATGACTTTTGTCAACGTATAAGGCATGTCTATCAAATTAACCTCGAGGTACTTGTTCTCGAATTAACATCTGGGTCATGTTGGAGTACTTGTTATTTGAACACATGTTAATCGAAGGTCTATCGCGTTACTTTTTGATAATTTTGGTTTTTTGAAACATGTTAATTGGCTTGAAGGACGGTCTATCGTGTTACTTCACGTCATGTTTCAAAAAAAGTGATATGACTTTTGTCAACCTATTAGGCATGCCTGTCAAATTAACTTCGACGTACTTGTCCTGGAATTAACATCAGGGTCTTTATGGAGTACTTGTTTTCTGAATGCATATTAATCAAAGATCTATCATGTTACTTTTTGATAAAAAAAGTTGAACACATGTTAATTGGCTTGAAAGAAGGTCTACCGTGTTACTTCAGGACATCTTTTCCAAAAAAAGTGTTATGACTTTTCTCAACCTATAAGGCATGTCTGTCAAATTAACCTCAAGGTACTTGTTCTCGAATTAACCTCTAGGTCTTGCAGGAGTACTTGTTTTTTGAACACATGTTAATCGAAGGTCTATCGCGTTACTTTTTGATATAAAAAATTTGAACACATGTTAATTGGCTTGAAAGAAGGTCTATCATGTTACTTCATGACATCTTCCCAAAAAAAGTGATATGAATTTTGTCAACCTATAAGGCATGTCTGTCAAATTAACCTCGAGGTACTTGTTCTCGAATTAACCTCTAGGTCTTG